>NW_016107365.1:2039374-2040516 GCF_001604975.1 Cebus imitator | reverse complement strand
GAGACGGGGTTTCACCATGTTGACCAGGATGGTCTCGATCTCTTGACCTCGTGATCCACCCGCCTCGGCCTCCCAAAGTGCTGGGATTACAGGCTTGAGCCACCGCGCCCGGCCACTTTCCCTCTTAAGGAAATTTTTTGGGCAACTCCATGTTATCAACCACCTTAAAATGTCTTCTGGAAATGCTCCTTCTGGCAAGTAAAGTCTTACTTCTATGAAGAGTTCTTCCTTGCGGTGGAATCATAAACAAGAAGTAGTCTCAGAGGTTATCTAAACCAATGTCTTCAATTGGCTGATAAGAAAAATTCTTCATGCTTTTTTCTCTTTTTAATGATAGTGCTTAGATTTCAACTAAACTCTTCTGCTCTCCTTTGTTCTCTGATATCGTTTATCTTTCAGTTATTCTTTAAGGTCTCCTGCACCTCTAATAAGATAAAACAGAAATCTATGGGGTTGCTGTCTCTCAGAGAGCTTTTCCTGTATTCCACTCCCCATGTTAGATGACTGATGAGCCTGGGATTCTTCCTCTTAGCGTCGTCAGGTTTTCAGAGGAAATGTTGACTTTTGCCGCGAATGGTGGTTTTAATCTCTAATCTTCTGGGACCTCATGCTAGCACACTCTTGCCCCACCTAGAGGTGCTTTGGCCCAGAACTTTTTTGGATCTTTGTGGTAGAGACCTCTGAGTTCCTGCAGTGCAGCGGGCACATTCGCAGGCAGCTCCCCCAACTTCGTCGCCACCTGATTCTGCTATGAAGAGGAATTATTGTTTGCATGTTAAAGGGGAAGAAACAATGACTGTGCGATCACAGTCCTGATGAAATTTCTCTAGTTGGGGCTATTGCTGGGATATAAGCCTGGGTTTTCTGACTCCAACTTATTCACATCGCTATTTTCTTTATCTATTGCTAGGCTTTTTTCTCCTCTCTTTTACACTCTACTAACCAGCCCCACTGTGTGCTGTCAGGAAAGAGATGAGCGAATAACAAGGAAGAAAGCACTGCCAGTCCCTCCCCTTGGCCCGTCTGAAGTTAAGACCTGACCCACCCCTTAAACAGCAAAGGCCACTGTTTTTTCACGTATTGTCCCCAGAAGGAATCAATGATGTTATGTGTTTTGTTTATTGAAACAGGATCCAACTGTT
>NW_016107365.1:1982947-2039046 GCF_001604975.1 Cebus imitator | reverse complement strand
CCGCAACCTCCGCCTCCTGGGTTCAGGCAATTCTCCTGCCTCAGCCTCCTGAGTAGCTGGGATTACAGGCACGCGCCACCATGCCCAGTTGATTTTTTGTATTTTTAGTAGAGACCGGGTTTCACTATGTTGACCAGGATGGTCTCGATCTCTTGACCTCGTGATCCACCCGCCTCGGCCTCCCAAAGTGCTGGGATTACAGGCGTGACCCACCGCGCCAGGCTAGGATCCAACTGTTCTTTGAGACAGGATCCAACTATGTTCCTCAGGGTGGTCTCGAACTCCTGAGCTCAAGCAATAACAATGTTAAGTTTTAACCACTTCTTCTCTTCCTGCTTGTCTAGATTGTTAATAATTGTTAATATTAATTTAATGTTAGGTTTAATGCAACTTTTCTCTCAGAATAACTTTCTTGCTGTGTTTTCGGATTTTTTTCCTCCCCTTTATTCAAAGCAAGGTCAACAATCTGTTAGAGACTGTGCCTATCTAAAACACCCTTATCACTATTTTTCTTTAGTAGAATACTTTTGGGCCATTTTAGGGATATAGCAAAGCAGGAAGAGGAGTCATATGTTCCCATGCACCCATTTATGATAGAACCATTATTTTTAAAAAAGTCAGTCACATTGAAAGCACAATCCATAAAATATAAATATTGATAAATTGGACTTCATCACCATCAAAAACTTCTGCTCTTCAAAACACTCCACTAAGTCAATAACAAGACAAGTCACAGGCTGAAAGAAAATACTAGCATATCATGTATCTAACAAAGGACTTGAATTTAGAACATATAAAGAACTCTTATAACTCAATATACAAGAATACAAAGAATACAATTTAAAATTTGACTAAATAAATAAATATTTCCCCAAAGAAGACATACGAATGTTTAACAAGCATATGAAAAGAGGTTGAATGTAATTGCTCACTAGAGAAATGCAAAGTAAAACCACAATGAGTTGCTACTTTGTACACTAGGATGGCTAAAATAGAAAAGATAGACAATAAGGAATGTTAGGGAGAATATGAAGCAATTGGAACATTGCTGATGGGGATGAAAAATGGTACAGCTACTTTGGAAAGTGGTTTGGTAGTTTTTAAAAAAGTCACACATAAACTCACCGTACAAACCAATAATTCCACTCTGAAGTATCTATCCGAGAGAAAGAAAATCCAATATCTACAAAAAGACTTGTAAGCAAATGCTCATTGAATAATTGTTCATAAGAGCCAAACTTTATGCTGAAACAAGCCAGATGTACACATGAATACATATTGTATTTCATTTATATGAAATCCATAGAGACAGAGATTAGATTAGTGGTTGCCTGGGGCTGAGGGTGGAGTAGAGATTCACTGCAAATGGGCATGAAGAAATAATTTTTTGAAGCAATGAAAAAGTTGTTAAACTGGGTGGTGGTGATGATTGCACAATTCTGCAAAAAAAATTGAATTGAGCACTTGAAATAGCTGAATTTTATGGTATAGAAATTCGTCTCAGACAATTTCCTTACTTCAACTTTGCTAAGTGCTTATCTTTAGCTTTATTGATCAGCTTTTGAACCTATGAGCCGCCTTAATTTGCTAGGCATTTACTCATTTCTGGGCAAACTAGCATCAAGGGAGAGGGTCAAAACACAGTACGTTATCACCTGGTGCCATTTACCCTTGCATGAAAACTGAGCAACTTATACTCCAAATAGACGTTTACGAGTGAATGTTGATTTGCTTTAGTGGTATACCAAATTTTGACAATGTTAGTCAATGCCTTCAAAATCTAATCCTGAATAAACAAATACATTTGAAATGCTCTCTTAAACTTTAAAGAATGGTGTCACTTTGTTCATTCAATTAAAAGATTTAAAGATAAGAAGTAAAAAGAGGCCTCGTATTTTGCATTTATCAGCGTTAACTTTTTTCATCAAAATCTGGGTCCTCTTTTACTTAGCAGACTGGTCTTCTTGCCACTAAGAGGATATTAACCTACTCTGGTTTCATGTTGATAGAAGGTCAAAAATGTTTGCCATCTGCCCTGACTCCATTCAAACATCATGTGACCTGCCTTAGAGCTGCACTATTTTAGTAATGAGAATTATCCACCTGGGAAAGAGGCCAGAATAGCTGAAGAAACCAAACCAGAAGTGGCTAACAGACAGAATCTCCTTGTTCGGCTTTAAGTAATCGTAGTGAAATTAAATTTTCTTGTCAGACTATCTACACAAATGCCAGTTGCACGTAGGTTATAACTGGGCTCTGTGCTGCACAGCTGAGGTAGCTTACTCATCACCTACTAAATATGCTCTACCATGGCAAGGTAAAAAGTTATATAACCCTTTGTTTGGCAGACATTTGAAACAACAACAAAGTAGCCATGAGCAACAGAGGAAGTTAGGCTATGATTCATTAAACAACTCCAGCTTAAATGCTGTGGTTTGCATGGACTCGAGCACTCACAAACATTAATTTCCCCCATGTCTTGAGAGATCTTTTGTGCATTTGGAAATGGAAAGAAATCTGATAATGAATGTCTCCAAAAGTGCAGCCAGCCAGCTGGCTTTTCCATTTTCCTTTGTTTTCATGATGGGCCAGTCTGGTTCCAGTTGGCATGCTCTGCCAGGTACAGTCATTTCTAAGGGGCCTGGAGTCACTCTATCTCCTTTAGGATATCTGAGTATCTCTAGTATAAAACATGGTGTGTTGATTTGGGAGGCTAATTTATAATCAATATGCTGAACAATAACAATTCTTAGGATGTAATCATCAAGCAACTTTATCTTCTGCCCCCACTGACCCTAAATTAACTCTTCAGGCTAGTTCTTCTCCAGTTCCTGGAAGACGACTCGAACAATTCCATGCTATTTCTGGTTACTCTCTAGGAATAAAATATAACAAGTTATGATCTCAATTCGGTAAGAAAAAATATTCAGATTTATATAATCACTGAAACTCTAAAGTTGGTTTAAGGCTAAAACATTCTTCTCCCTCCCATTTGCAAGTTACAAGCAGACAGAGGAAGGGACTTGGCTTCTCACAGTCTGCTTGTGCTATCTTTACAAAATACCATAGACTGGGGGGCTTAAACAACAGAAATGTATTTCTCACAATTCTAGATGCTGGGAAGTCCAAGATCAAGATGCTGGCCAATTTGGGTTCTAGTACAGGCTCTCTTCCTGGCTTGCAGATGGCCACCTTCTTGCCATGTCCTCATATGGTAGAGAGACAAAGCAAGCTCTCTGCTGTCTCTTCTTATAAGAAGAAAAGGAAGTCAGGAGTTCGAGACCAGCCTGGTCAACAATGAAACGTTGTCTCTACTAAAAATACAAAAAATTACCCAGGCATGGTGGCAGGTGCCTATAATCTCAGCTACTCAGGAGGCTGAGATAAGAGAATTGCTTCCCAATATACCTTAATAATAGACACCTCCCACACACACACAATGCCCCAGCCAATTTTAAGACAGTTGTGCATAGCATGTTGCCCGCATGGCAGCCTCTACCAATCACGAAGAACAGCAGTTTGCTTGGCAGGAGGATCAGTCACCATCTCTGAGTTCCTATGCTAATGGCTGGTATGAGTGCTCTCTTCTGCTCAGATGTGAGGATTCCATGGAAAATATCTGTCAAATCTATGCATTTATATGGAAATGAGACATTGTTTTGTAATGTCAGTGTGTTTTTTGAGGACAACGCCTGTAAGACACTCAGTTCTCATTATTTTAAGAAAGCAGTGATCTAACTAGGAAACATTTTTAGGTATGCGTCTTTATTTATTTATTATTATTATTAATTTATTTATTTATATTTTTATTTTTTATAAAGATGGGGTTTCACCATGATGGCTAGGCTGGTCTTGAACTCCTGACCTCAGGTGATCCACCCACCTCGGCCTCCGAAAGTGCTAGGATTACAGGCATGAGTCACCGCGCCCGGCTGGTATGTGTCTTTAGATTTACACCACCTTTCTTCCTGAGGGCCACCACCACCAGCCTTATAGAAGCCACCATCATCTCACACTGGACTAGTGCTTTGTCTCCTAACTGGTCTCCCTGCTTCCATGCGGGCCCCACTACAATGTTCTCCACATCAAATATAGAACTATTATTTAAAAATGCAAATCAGTTCCAAATCCGACTTGGTTTACGAACCCCTCACTGGCTTTCCACTGCACTTGGAATAAAATAGACTTTGATGCTGGGTGTTGTCCTCCCTGTCCTCCAGCCAGCCCGGCTGAGCCATGCTTCTGAGACTGTGCCAAGCTTGTCCTGCACAGCCTCTGCCTTGCTCTCCTCTGCCTGAGGCATCATCCCTGCAGGTCCTTCCTGGACTAACTCCTTCTCTTTCTTCAATTCAGACTCCTCAGCAGGGCCTCCCCTGACCAACTACTGAAGCTAACCTCTCCTTATTTTCCTTACAGCTTCCTTTCCTATTCGCTTTTCTTTTAAATATATTATCTATAATTATGTGTTTATTGTCTACCTCCCCCACTTGACTGAAAATTCCATATGGGTGTGGACCATTAGCGCTTCAAGCATTCACTGAAACCCCAAGAGGCCTAGAAACCAGTTCCCAATTCCTACCATACCATCAGTATGTTATCACCTGCAAAATTTGCTTTAACATTCTTAACACCATCAACCTAATTTTACCGGACAATTTGCCAATAGTCTAAAATTTGCTAACTTTTCCAATAAAAATCTAATAAGTAAACTTCTAAGTCAACAGCAAGGAAGCCAGGATGCCGAAAACAGCCAGTTTTGACACAAGGGTGTGGCTTAGGTGAGCTTTCCGTCAGCTTGAAGGTGCGTTAGCTGATTTTTGTGGTAAGGTAAAGATCAGAGTGCAGTTCAACAGAATAGGATGCAAAAGCATGACTCTGCTCTCTCAGCTCAGATGTTTTCACAATGACCTCATCATTTTATTTGAAACAATGAGAATTCCAGGATCATTGGAACATCTGTACTAAAAAATCTTAAGGGAAATATCTTAACCTTTTTTTCAACTCTTTGTGTCAACGGACATGAAGAGTTCCATTCAAATACATAATTTATTCCATTCAAATACATAATCAGTATGATTTCTTATAACACATAAATAAAAGTATTAAAATAACCAGTTTAAATTTTCTTAATTTTTAACAATAAAATTATTTATACATTAGTGAAGATTTAGTCAAGGTCACAGCTAAGAATTACTATTATTTTATGAAGACTTATATTTGAAACAGAAAATTAGGCATGAAGCTATTAAAAGACATATTTTACAACAGCTACTTAGTTACATAGCTTTGGGGGGGAAAACCAGCCATGTTTGTCACCACTGAAAAAATAGAAGGCGGATTAAGAAAAGAGCCTATTGTGAATCTCATTTAACTAATCAGTTAAACTGGCACGTTTATTGAGTTTCTACTATGACTTTAGGAAGTATAAGACATGATTCCAGCTCACAAGAAGCTTAAGTTGAGGGGTGGGGAAGGTAGCACAGAGGCTAGTGTATTGTACATTTATTACATTAGTAAGTGTCTTCTTACATTTATGAGGTGCCTACCAGTTCCAAGTTCTCTGCTAAGACTTTATGCATGCCCTATTTCATTTTGTTCTCATGACAACCATCATGTACTTTAACTACATACCAATTTAACTTTTAAGACAACTGAGGCTCAGAGCGATTCATTGGCTCCCTACTGACATACAGCTAGTGAGTGGCTGAGCTAGAATTCCATCCAGATCTGCCTGACTCAAAGGTCCAGAGCTCTTTGTACCATCAAAAATGTGCTCTGGTTAGGAGATACTGTTCAGGCTTTCCTGAGGAAAGAATGAAAAACTAAGACCAGATAATGAAATGAAAACACAAACCGTGTGAGGGCTAGACCGGGTTCATTTTGTTTCTCTTTTTATTTCCCAAACTCAGGACAGTGTCTGTACTGATTAGTATTTTTTTAATGAATGGCGTCTGACAATTAAGCTTTGAAAGCAACAGATTTTAACTCAGAGCTGAGAGGCACTGGGGGAGCTTAAAAAGACAAATAATTCCCAGGTATATAAAATCTGGGAGAGCTGATAGAACATACTGTCCTATCAGAATAAAGATTTAAATCAGTCATCAGAGAGGCTGGTTACCCTTGTAAACATAGAAAAGGAGAATGGAACTTTAGAGGTGAAAGCTGATCTTTGTACATCCAGTTTATTTTTCCCAAATTTACCAAGGAGAGAAGCCAGTCCATCTTCCTGGGGACTTAAAGAGAAGCAAATTGAGTGAAAGTGGGAGAGAAAGAAAGGTCAGGCCATTACAGCAATTGATCTTCACTCACAAAGAGAGAAACGGCAGGCAGGAAAGAAGCATCCCCACATAAACCAGGCAGTAAACCCACATGGGTGTGACAGGACGATCTGAGCGTTGGGACACCCAGGAGATCAACCAAGGAGGACTCAAGGCAATAGGCTGGAATGCTATAGGACTTTAGTTGGAGAAAGATGCATGAACAGAAAAGCACAGACTAGAACAAAGAAAATAAAACCGTGTATGTGCGTGCGTGTGTGTGTGTGTGTGTGAGAGAGAGAGAGAGAGAGAGAGAGGTCTGTCAGGGTCACCTAAGCATTGACACTGTGGAGCTAATTTCCCTTGGTTTGTACCTCTAATAAATTGTCTCACCCTACCCCCACCACTGCCCACCCTGTCACCAGCAATGGTATATTTTTCATCATACATTAAAAGAATCAGCATCCTGGTTTGTAGATATCAGTCTCTGTATCCTTGGTTGACATACATACTCCCCAAAAGGAGAGACCCTTCATCTGTATATAGCACAAACAAAGTCCTATGTCTGGATGGCTGACAGAATATCTTGAACCCTTGTGAATCCCTACAGGATAAATCACCTGGAATGGCCTCTTGACAGCCAAGCAGCAGCTCTCCTGTGCTACAGTACACCCCTGTACTACACTGGGACCAATGTTTCCTTCTGAATTGACATTATCAAGGAGTACATAACTGCAAGAAAATACATTTCAGTTCTAGACTAACAGGAGATCATCAACTGCACAAATACAGCACAATGGCTATGCTACAGTGTGTGACGGGGAGTGGGGAGGGAGGAAAGAGAGAAGGACTGACATGCATTCAGTGTCTAGCTTGTTTTTGAGAAGTCTTGCATACTTACCTTACACAGACAATAATCAGAGAACTAGAGGCTTGGTGAGGGTAAGTCAATTGATCAGAGTCACCCAACTAGTAACTATCAGGGATTTCAAACCCAACTAGTAACCCAACTAGTAATTCTCAGGGATTTTTAAACTCTCAGGTATTTAAATGCAGGTCTGTCTAGTTCAAGGATAATAATAACAATGATACATAATTAGTATAAAAATAAATGAAAAGACCCTTGTAATAAGACTTAGAAATTAGAGGCCAGGTGCGGTGGCTCATGCCTGTAATCCCAGCACTTTGGGAGGCCGAGGCGGGCAGATCACAAGGTCAAGAGATCGAGACCATCTTAGCCAACACCATGAAACCCCGTCTCTACTAAAAATACAAAAAAAAAAAATTAGCCGGGCATGGTGGCACGCACCTGTGGTCCTAGCTACTCAGGAGGCTGAGGTGGAAGAATCGCTTGAACCCAGGGGTTGGAGGTTGCAGTGAGCTGAGATTGCACCACTGTACTCTAGCCTAGTGACAGAGCAAGACTCCATCTCAAAAAAAAAAAAAAAAAGAAAAGAAAAGAAATTAGAATGCCCAGTTACCTAAGAGTCACTGGTCTCTCTCAAGTCCTTTTTAAAATATTCAACAGAAGACCGGGCATGGTGGCTCAAGCCTATAATCCCAGAACTTTGGGAGACAAAGACAGGTGGATCACCTGAGGTCACGAGTTCAAGACCAGCCTGATCAGCATGGTAAAACCCTGTCTTTCCCAAAATACAAAAATTCACCTGGTGAGGTGGCGTGCACCTGTAATCCCAGTTACTTGGGAGGCTGAGGTAAGAAAATCATTTGAACCAGGGAGGTGAAGGTTGTAGTGAGCCGAGATCATGTCACTGCACTGTAGCCTGGCCCATCTCAATAAATAAATAAATAAATAAATAAATAAATACTCAATAGAAGTATTCTGTTTGTTTGGACTCATTTTTCAGTCCTGTGTGAAGGCAAAGAAAAAATAAGTGAAATGAGAAACTATATAAAAGCAAACTATAGTACCTAATTCCTGCCCCTGCCCCTGTTACAACCATAGTATGTGTTTGCACAACCGGTATATAGGAATGTTTGGAGAAGTGATGGAAACTTTATAGGAATTTATATGAATTGGTTTTTCCCTTGTGGATTTTATAAGCAGATTAATTCCACATTCAAATTGCTGCACTGCAGCTTATTAAATATTCACTTTTTTAAATAAGTTGATGCATTATTTACAGCAGAGCAGATTCAATATTTAAATTGTTTTTTCAAAGAGTCTCTGACTAGAGCGTGTCACCAGCATCTTCCTCCTGGCCCAGGGGATGAGATGAAATGAGTCTTATTTGGTGCAAATCCTAGGAACAAAGGCTTAACCCAGACTAGAAAGCCAGCTTTGATTAATGCCAAACTCCAGGCTGCATCCACTTCTGGACCTCGGATTTGCCTTCTTTTTGGCTTCACACAGCATCTTGTCCCTCATCAGCATTTCTCACACTAAAGGCATCTGGCCGCTTGGGGTCGAATCATCTGGGATGAGTTTTCAAAATGCATTGGCATTAAAAGCAAATGTTTTTAAACCTCAGGGTTGAGAATCACTGATCTAACCAAGGTAGTGCCTAATAAGAAAGCCATCTTAAGACTTATCCTAGACTCGGAGTTCAGACTTTGTCTTGTGAGCTCTGGGAGACACCAAAAGGGTTAAAGCAGAGAAAGAACATGTTCACATTTCGAACTTTAAGATTGGTGTAGCGGCAATGTGGAGAATAGACCACTAGGGCAAAGGAGACCAGGTGTGGCAGTGGTCTAGGCGAGAGAGGACGTGCACCCAAGGTAGAGCAGCGGTCATGGATGGATTTGAGAGGCACTTAGGAAAGATGGAGCCCAGAGCCTCGTTGGATGGAGAGTGGGGAGGTCAGCAGGTGACAGAGGGGAAGAAAGTAAAGAAGACCTTATTGTATTTAGGAGAGGACGTGCTAACATGAACACTACTTGTTACCATTAGATTATAACTGCAATGTTCTGATACCTAAGGTTTTTCAAATATACTCTGTTTTCCTAAAATCAATTAAGTGGTAGAGTTTTGATTTATTTTATAATTAACAAAAGGACATTCTTTGAAATTCTTTTTGGTATGGGGTGCTAAATAATATAAAGTAAATTAAAACAATGTATCTAGGATCCTAGTGAAGTTATTTCTCTTTAGCTTCTCTGAGAAGCTGGGCAATGAACCAAAGCCTGGGCTTTCATTCCATCATACTGAAAACACTCAAGTCTCCTAACCTCAAATTTGGAAGTAAGCGCTGTCTTTTTAAATCACTGGCAAGTCATCTCCTCCTTTTCCTCTCTGTCTTACTTGCTCTATCCTAGATCTTTCAGGCTTTATTTGGAGACTGTGAGTTCACAGATGGGTGCTGTCTAGCTGGAACTAGAAAAATTTATGAAGGACAGAATGTAGCAATGGTTTTGGACAAGAGGCAAAAATCTGATCTTCTGATCTCTTTATTTTTCGGTTGTAGTCTGTATAGTTGCAGTGTTCTTTTTTCCTAATCAGAAAATAATTACAATTTATTATCATTATTAGGAATTCAAACAATTCCAGGAAGTATGAAACAGAAAGTGAAAATACCCTGACACCTGAGCCTCAGAAACATACATGCTAACAGTGCGATGTATACTCTTCCAGATTCCTGCAGTAACATAGGATTAAGGCTTGGAATTAGGCAGGCATCGAGCAGGAGGTCAGGGCTCCAGGCAGATGGAGAGCATGTGTTCTTAAGAGAATGCACGACATATCAGGGAAGCTGGAGGTTCCCTGTCACGCTGGGATCCGAAGTGTGAGGTGGGCGTGGTGATTTACAAGGAATGGAGGTTGGCAAGGACCCTTTAGAGCGTGTGTGCACACGTGTATACCTTTTAAGAAAATCAGATCCTACTATGCATTATCTTCTAAAACTTATTTTTCCATGTGGAAATCTTCCCACATCAGTGCATTTAATAATTCATCCTTTTAAAAGGGCCATATAGTACTCTATTATTTGGATGCACAAAGTTTGTTTAACCAACCCACTACCAATTTGAGTAGCTTCCAGTTTTTGCTATGAAGAGCAAATCAACATTATTAAGTAAATACCCACAGAAGAATATCTCAAGGTTTAACTTCTAGGATTGATATTGTTAGGTCAATGGCTATTTAAAATTTTTTATTACCTACTGTATATGGGATTGGCTAATTCCTTACACCCTTCCCAGCACTGGATGCCATTTATTTATTTGTTGTCACTCTTATGGGCAAAAAATGAAGGTCATTTTAAATGTTATTTTAATGACCATTGCAATTGAACACCTTTTCACATCTTTCTTGCTACAGATAATCTGTGAATTACTAGTCCATGCCTTTTGTATCTGATTATTTTATTTTATTTTACTTTTGAGACAGAATCTTGCTCTGTCACCCAGGCTGGAGTTCAGCGGCACAATCTCGGCTCACTGCAAACTCCACCTCCCAGGTTCAAGTGATTCTCCTGCCTCAGCTTCCCAAGTAGCTGAGATTACAGGCACAGGCCACCACACCTGGCTGATTTTTGTATTTTTGTAGAGACAGCATTTCACCGTGTTGACCAGGCTGGTCTCAAACTCCTGACCTCAAGTGATCTGGCCACCTCAGCCTCCCAAAGTGCTGGGATTACAGGTGTGAGCTACCACGCCCAGCCTGTGTCTGATTATTTTAGATCAACCACACAGAGAGATGGTTAACCTAAAGTAATCAGATACAATAGGCTACTGTAGAGCTGACTAGTTTTTGTTTTTGTTTTTTGGTGGCACTAGGACTTACCAGGCCATGCCTTAGTCCAGGTGCTGGGCTTGCCCGTGGTACTCTTGATGTATAAAGCCTGGACAATCTGCCAATTCATCATGAGCAGTGACACTAGGAAGCTAACATTCAGAAGGATGTTGTAAACAAGGTCATCGTCTGTCCTCTTCACATGGCCAAAGGTCATGGCCAGACACAGCACCTCCGTCTGGAACTTGACTGTGGCCTTCACCTCATCAACTCTGGCCACCATGTTTTCATTGTGCATGGACAGGGTAGGGCATTTGCTAGCTGTATTCAGTCTGGGGCTGAGGATACTCGTCAAAGCTCACGTGGTGATAGCCACAGCCTTGGCTTCCACACAGTGTTGTTGGTCCCCAGGGCACACATGGAGAGCCTGGGGCGGGGAGTGGACGAAAGGCTGCAGGGGAAGTGCTTGTCCTTCTGAGTGTCATAGTTCTTCAAGGTGATCTTCAGCTACACTCAGAAATGTGCAGTGCCTGCACTGGTTCCTGTGTGGGGCGCTTTGTACAGAGTGTCTCAAGAGGCTTTGCTGCTCTTGGTGTCTCATGCCACAGAAACCAGAAAAGAGCGTTACTGTTGAGTCTTGCACCTTCATTTAACTAAAGAGTTTGCTATGTTGGTGAAACAATGAAAGTCAGTGACCTTCAGTATCTCTGAATCATTTGTGCCTTTAGGTTTTTACTGAAATTGCAGGACATTGAACTTCCTTCATAACTAGCCATGTTTGTTCTTGGCTTTTTCTGTTGGCCTCTACCACCTTGTCTATGGACCTCAAAACTTCTGATTTCCACCAGTGCATTTAATTGTTTTTGAGAAAGACGTTTAAAATGCTTCTCAGGATTGCTTTGGGAATCACACCTTCACTTTCCATTTATGGATTTATCGTTTTCTGGGAAGAAGACACAACTCTTCTTTTGAATGCGGCCTGGTCTGTCTTTCTATTTAGACTTCACAGTTCTCCATCAGCAACCAGCCCTGATCTTGTACTGTTTGGAATCCAAATTAGAGTCCACATGTCTGTTCCAACTAGTGCTGGAGTGAAACTCACACCAGATTTTCCCCCTACATTTTTATACTTAGTCTGTAGCTGGACAAATTGGAAGAAATAAGTTATCCTAGAAATTGTGGTACAGACTTCTTTCTACACAGCCAAGGGTGGGGTAAAAAACACAGTAAGGAATTTTAAATACAGATGTCAAGAGCCATTGGAATCATAGATTGAGGAATGTTTAGAGTAGGTTTTAGAATCATAGAATTTGGAGTGAAAATGCCCTTTTGATGAGACACAAATCAACTTCGTCATTTTGCGGGTGAGACCAAGGCAGATCAGACAGCTGCTCAGCTTGCCCAGCCAGCAAGTGACAGAGCTGAAATGCAGCTTTCCTGACTCCTAGTCCACAGCCGTTCTTCTTTGAGGCTGCCTCCTTTCCTCATCTGGTTGGAAGAAGACATTTACTTAGAAGATTCATATCCCAGAAGTCACTTTGCTGGTCACCTAACACAAGGGAGGAACTGAGTCTCAAGGAGATGAAGTGACTCGCTGAGGGTCACAGGGCTGGCAGGCACATGCCCATCCCGGGGCATAGGTTGCACTGCCTCTCATTGCCAAGGAGAGCTCTACCAAGTCACTCTAGCATCTTCTGCTGGGGATGGCCAAAGTTCTTGGAGCAGGTGGAAACATTCCTGAAGTCTCACACTCTGGTGGCTGCTCTCAGAAATCCTAAGAGGCCTTCCTTCTTTCAGTACTCTGAGAAAACAGTCTGTCCTTTAAGATAGTCTAACCCTATACCTTACATCTTATTGAAAATAAACCTTTTTGATTCTGCTGGGTTTATGACTTGCGTAATAGTGCGTGTGTTCAGAATAGTTGTATTTCATTTTCTTGTAGTAAAATATGTCACTCTTTTCCTCCTAAGTAAGTTGGGTTATTTTGTTTTTAAGGAATACTGCTGTAAGTGAGCTTGAGACAAGGGGGTTTTACTGCAGGAACTGAGATAGCTTTGGGGACTGAGGCCGCCTGAGAAACTGGTCAGCTCCGGGGACCCACTGCTGTCTCCATCGCTTTCTCACGGCTTCTGCTCCTTCCTTGCGCTTCTGCTCAGATCTCCTCTCTACTGCCTGGCTTATCCTGCTTGTCAGAGGTTTCTGAACTGTGACTTACTCAGAATTTTGCTTGCTATGTCCCAGACTCTCCCTCAGGGCATCTCTAAGGATGTAGGAAAAAACCAAACTCTGTTTCTCCCACTATGCTCTTACAACATACAATGCTTCTGTGAACAAACGTGTGGGCGTATCTTCTCAACCTCAAGCAAGCAATAAGTTCTGCAGCAGACACCAGCTAGGTGTCCTCTAATTCAATTCAGTTCTGACACTATCTACCCGGAGAAGGGGTCAGGTCCCACAAGACTGCCCCCACTTCCAATGACAATCACAAGTCCCAGGTTGTTTCACCTGTGCTCTGACCAGCTAGCTATAAATCAGGGATCCCACAATCCCCTCCTCAGGTTTGATTAATTTGCTAGAGTGGCTCACAGAACTGAGGGAAATATTTAGGTTTACTGCTTTATCATAAAAGGTGTTACAAAAAAGCCAGATGAAAGAGAGGCCATAGGGCAAAGTATGTGGGAAGAGGCAAGGAGCTTCCAAGCCCTCCCCAGGCGAGCCACACTCCAGGAACCTTCCCCTGGAGGTACAGCTATCTGGAAGTTCCATAAACCCAGCACTTTGAGGTTTTAGGAAAGCTTCATTTAGGCATGATTGACAAAATCAATGGCCATTGATGATCAACTTAACCTTCAGCCTCCCCAGAGGTTAGAGAATGGGGCTGAACATCCCAACCCTATAATCCTCCCTTGGTCTTTCATGGGATCAGCCCCCATCCTGAATCAACCTAAGGCTGCCAGCCACCAGTCATCTCATTTGCATACAAAAGATACTCTTATCAACTTTGGAGATTTCAATGTTAGGAGCTGTACATCAGAAAAGGAGACAAAAATCAAATATATTTTTTATAATATCACAGCATCCTTGCAGTTTCTGTTCTTGTTGCTGTGGGCTCATTCCTTCTGTGTTTCCTAGTTTAAGTTCTTGAAAGACAGAGAACATGATTGGTTCAACTCATCTTTCTTGCACTAGGACATAGCTCATAGTTACTGTCCAGCCTATGGGAATGGCTGCCCTTTGGTCAGGTGCCTACCTTGTACCAATGAGATATGGCCAAAGAGGGGTTTCATCACATGGCAAATTATCTGGCAAATTAAGCATCTGTTGGCGGAGCAATGTTTTTAGAAGGGGCAGAGGCATTGCAAGCATGTCTAATGTATCTGCCTTAAAAAAAAAAATTAAGCTTCAAGTGCCATGGAACTGAATCTGCTAATTGGTGTCTTTTGTAAATTTCTTGGGAATTACAAAAAAAAAAAAAAAATGTTATTCAGGAACTCCTTCAACTATCTAACAGTGAGTCATGGCAATGCTATAATTTCCCATCCGTGAACTGCTTGGCTATTTTTCAAGTACTCCTATTGGGTTCCACTCCCCTGAGGCTGAAATTTCAGTGTGCCACTGGCAGAGAATGAATATATGCCTCGGCCTCTGAGCTTTGACTTGAGAATGTCTTATGATCTCCATATTCCTGACCTGGCCAATTCCTTTATGACACCTTTAATGAATAGAGGTGAATCTGCAACACTGAATATAAGCCTTATGCTCATATGTAAACCCTATGCTATGGCCCATATGATAGAAATTAGTTGATTTAGGAGTTTGGGAGGATGCATGGGAGTTGGGTAGACATGCAGGAAAAAAGAGTTAACCTTTACTGAGCATCTACCATGAACCTGGCGTGAATATTTTCATTAAATAGATGAGGAACCTGAGGTTGAGAGAAGGCGAGACACCTGCCCAACAACACACAGCGAGCAGGTAGTAGAGCTAGAATTTAACCCAGATCTCTCTGATTCCAAATCACACTCTTTGCAACATGCATTGGAATGGGTGGTTGAGAAGCGGGTAGAGGGAGATATTCCAGGTGAAGAAAATGGAGACCATTGCAGGTAAAGATGTGAAAGTGGGCAAATAGAAAGCAGTGCATGCACTGGAGTGACAGATTTCTGTTGGAATACAGCAAGATTAACTGTCAGAGGCAGCCAGATTCTTGCACAATATAAAGTCCAGGCCAGGGCGTAACTGACATTTTTGGAGGCCTTGGGGACTCACTGAAGGCGAGGCGAGGCATGATGTCTCCGAGCAGCTGTTCAGATTAGAAGGATTAGCCTGGAGACAGGTGACAGATGGATTGGAATAGGAAGAGGTTCGAGGTGATTTAGGCACGCATAGCTATGGAGGGCCCCTGTAATCTCAGGGAATGTTTCACAGCTGGCTTCGTCTTCTTACGCAAGGACCCTTTTTAGTCCCTCTTCCTCCTCATCACTTTAATAGTCACGAGCTCAAAATTGCCTGTCCTCCACAGAAACTAAGTTTTGCTATACAGCATCACCTTTGATGAAGAGAAATGCGGTCAATTTTTTGTAATAATTTTTATCTGAAGCCTCCAAATGCTGCACTTTTGATTTTTAAAAACAGAACTACTGCAAAGGGTAGCGAGTACTGGGAAGCTGGGGCTGTGGTCTAAATTTCCCCTCAAAGTCTTAACCACGGGTGAGATTTTGTATGTGTATCAATCATACCATTTCCATCCTCATTCTCTGTTCCTGTCACTCCAAGTGTGAGAAGAGAGAGATGATTAAGATAAAGCCCAGTTCCTAGGACTTTACCTTCTAGTTCTCCTTTTTCTTTTCCAAAGTAAAATCACCATGAAATTATAAGAAGTTGCAGGCAATTTGGCTAATAAGGTATTTGTGGATTTGCCTTGGGAAGAATAAAAATCAGCAAATATCATTTTCTTCCCTGCCTTTTGCAGCTATTGAGGGCATTTATATAATTGTATAATGCTTATTGGTGCTGAAACATGTCTTTCTGTCACCAGAGATTAAGTATCAAGTTTGGCGATGAATTAGTTTGCAACTTTTATTGGTGAAAAAACTGAGGTGGAGTTTAACCCCTAGACTCTGAGGGGCTCAGTAGCTGGAAATCCAGCAGGTAAAAACGGCAGCAGGATTGTAGCACATCTGTAGTCCCAGCTACTTGGGAGGCTGAAGAGGAAGAATTGTTTGAGGCCAGGAATTTGAGACCAGCCTGGGCAATGTAGTAAGACCCCACCTCTAAAAACCAAAAATCAGCTGGACGTGGTGGCACACGCCTGTAGTCCCGGCTACGCAGGTGGCTGAGGTGAGCAGATCACTTGAGCCCAGGAGTTTGAGTACAGACTGGGTAACAGAGTAAGACCCTGTTTCTAAGAAAAAAGAAAAATGGCAACAGGTTGATCTGCATTTTCCTTTTGCCCTAGGCTAAATTTGGAGTCCCTCTTCCGTGACATACTTGAAGTACTAAAATTTACAGCTTTGACAAAACCATTGGAAGAGGTCCTTCAAACAAAAGTTAAACTTGTTGTCCTCCCACCTAAGGAAACAGCAACACAACCAAATCAAAAACCTTGATTGGCTGCCCTCAATGTGGAAGACACTGTGCTAAGAGAACTTTTCCTTAGGAGTTTAGTGTCAGAGGAATGGTTTACTGTAATAGCAACAATCTTCACTGAAGCAGAGGTGAGCTGTTCTGTTTAATAATTCCAAGAGCACACTCTTTACCCAGTGTTTTCTTTGCTGAGTGTGAAAAAAAAAAAAAAAAAAAACAACCCTCACTGCATTCTTTAGTGTTTAAAGCACAGGTCATTAGACTTACTACACCCAGGGACTCAATAAAATGGCTACATTTTCAGGGGACTGTGATGATGTCAAGATGTGAAAGCAACCTCTGGCTCCAAGTCACGGGGCTTTGCTGTCAGGCATGGATCAGGCCAGATGCTGGGTGATTCTCAAACCAACACCTGGAAATGCTCTGCGGGTTAGGATCACCTCTTGGTCCCATCACAGCTGGATTGGGTGGACTAGGGTTGTAGGTAGGAATGGTGAGAAATCATTCAAACAGAATTGAATTGGTCAAGACCAGATTTGTGTACAGTCCTATTTGGTATCTAGTTCAAATCCAATAAGGTCATCATGGTGGGGTCTCATCTATATATTTGCACCTCTGGGAATTTGGGGGAACCAAGGCAGACCAACCATAATAGAATGAATGACTATTGGTGTTTAAAGTCCTTGGAAAACAAATAGTGGGAACTTTGGGATTCTTGAACAAAGAAAGAGGGCTTGGCCTGTGTCAACCACTCTGAAGGAAGAAGCGCCCAAGCAGGCAGTTATTCACCTTCTGAGGTGAAGGAGGGACACAGTTCATATTCCTCATATTGAGAGACCTTTTGTTCATAGTCAATGGATGCTTTTGAGTATGACAAAGAGCTATCTTTCTGCCCATGGCACTTGTAAATTCCTACATTGAGGTTGTCTCAAGGGGCCTTAACAGTCTGTGGTCACTTAAGGGTCAGACAATTCAAGGTTATCTGAAGGAATTGCATTTGCTTGGGGTGGGGCTGGGCTCTAATCTCTTTAGTTTTAGCAGGAACAGAGCAGATCAGGGACTGCAGGAGAACTGAGGACAGGAGGAAAGAATGACAGCAATTGGTGAGAAATGGAACACCCCTGAAGCAGCGGCTGAAACTCTAGGGAGATAGCAAGGATCACTGGGGAATGCAGGGGACTGGGGGTTTGGACTTACAGTAACACAACATGTGAGAACTTAAAGCCAAATGTCTCTGTGTCCGTCATCATGCAAGCTGTGACTATCACCAAGGCCTATGTAGCCTGAAAAGCCAAGGGGGTTTCTTTCAATCTTCATCAAATACTGGCTACTTTAAAAATGTTACCATTTTCATCAGTTTTTTGATGTGAAAGGCTTGGGAAGGTGGACTCATGCAAGGGATTCATCTGGCCAGTTTGCCAGCTGCTGGAGGTGGGGAACAGAGAGGGACCAGAAGCACTTGGGGCAAGACTTGTCCACTATGTGAAGAGATGACCTACATACATGACACAGTTAAGCAAGAGTAGAGTATCTGACCTTGTGTCCTGTGGTATTCTCTTACAGTTTGATGGCAAATAGCAGCAAGATGACAGACATTCTCACCTCCCTCAGGTCAGGTGAGGATCTGAAAATACTAAGGTGCTGAGAATGTCCTCCTTAGTTACCTCTTCACACTTGGGGAAGGGGAAGTCCTGATTTGGCCAAAGCAGTCATCTTGCCCTGTAGCTCCTGTGAACTGAGATCAGTTAAGAGCCAGAACTCACCGTGCAGGAGGTATCTCCATTGATATTCATACAGCCATTTACAATAAGTGTGTATTAATTATGTATTGCTCCATAACAAGTTACCCCCAAATTTTGCAACTTAAATCCACAATAAACATTTATCTCATATAGTTTCTACAAGTCGAGACTTCGGGAGTGGCTTAACTGGCTGTCTTGAAGTTGAGGTCACTGAAGTCAAGAAATCAGCCAGGACGGCAGTCATCTGAAAGCTTGACTGGGGCGGGAGAATTGGTCTACAAGATGGCTCACTTGGATAATGAACTCATACTGGCAAGAAGCCTAGTTCCTCACCATCTGGACTTCTCCATATGGACGTTGTTTAAGTGTCCTCACAACATGTGATCAAGTGATCCAAAAGAGAGCAAGATGGAAGCCTCAGGAATTTTTGCAACCTAGTCTCAGAAGTCACACTCTGGCAATCCTCCAATATCTTATTGTTCACAGAGATCAGTCCTATTCAGTGTAGGAGGGGACTATACAAAGGCATGAATACTAAGAGGTCAGAATCACTGGGCTCACTTTGGAGACTGGCCACCAAAAATAGCCACTACCCATCAAGAGTTTACTGAGAGACAGGCACCTGCCAATAACCTTACATACAGTAATTCTTCAGAGTTATTGTTTTCTTATTCTCCCCATTTCTACAGATGAGGACACTGAAGCCTAGAGAGAGTACATAACTTCCCCAAGGATTTTCCATGCTGAGCTTGCCCTTGGTTTGCACCTTGAAGGAATAAAGCTCAAGTCACGTTTTCATTCAGCACACAGGCATTGAGTGTCTACTATGAAACAGGCATTGTGTTCGGCTGGAGAATACGAGTAACAGCCAGACCCAAGCCCTGAGGTGTGTGAAAAAGTCATAGGCACAAAGATGGCCCTGTGTTTAAGGTATAATCTGGCTCTACAGAGGCAGTTGTCAATTATTTGAGGATAGGAATAGATCAGAAAAGACTTATTGTGGGGGCAGTGCTTGAGGTAAGTCTTAAAGGATCAGGAACATTCTCAAGTGGGAATGTGCCAGATCTTTAGGCCTGGAGTGGGAGTGGGGAGTTCCGACTGATTCCTACAGAGCACGTGGGAATCTCCCGTCTTCATCTTCTAGCTTTGAGTCTGTGTTTGGTGAAGCCAGATGATGCTTTATCATACTGCCAGCCTAATGGAGCTGGGGGTGGGTGTGGGTAGTGCTAGAACCAGGAGACTCGGGTTTTACACGCTGTTTTCTCATCAACCCCCTGTGTGATCTCTGGCAAATCCTTAACTTGCATGTGCTTTGGTTCTGGCTTCTGTTAAGTGAGACTAAAACCATCATTCCTGACATCGTGGAGAGGGAGGAGCAGGGAGCATGGGTGTGAGGATGTCAAGTGCTACTAAAAAGTTCAAAGCTCTCGTTTCTACATGATCTGAAGTCAGATGGTCCTGCTGCAACACATTTCTTCTCTGCCACCCCACTCTGCCTGCACCGTGCAGACACAGAAGGGCTATAATAGTTAAAATTTCGTTTTCAGTTACTTTTAGCCAGGGAAAAGTCAACAGCTCCCGAGGATGTTTGGTACACTAGGCTCCCTCTGAAAAAATGTGTAGATGCTTCAGTTGTCCATCTAAAATTATGTTACTGAAAAAGGTGGGTGATGGGAGAAGAGAAAGAAGTCTCCTGTCTGCAACTGTGCTGTCGTCTGTGCTTTGTGTAGCTCTTTCAGGACAACCATCAGGTGGATGACACTATGATTCCTATAGTTGCCAGGCATTTCATTCTCCGAGAAGTCAAATGCATTCTTTTCTTTTGATGCAATAATGCTGTGATTTATTATTGTTATTGCAGAAGCTACTGAGCAATATTTTTCCTGTGAACAGGACTGTCATGTATATGTAAACCACAATCTGCAATTCCTCAAAAAAAAAAAAGAAAAAAACAAAAAGAGAGAGGGATGCTCAATGTTCTTACTCTCAACTGGATGGTTCAATTCCATACAGAGATCACCACTGCCTTCCCATGCATCCCCTGGGCCAACATCCTCACCATCAGCATAGGTGAACAACTAGGTATTATGGGCAAGTAAAAAAATCTCCGGAAGTACTGATCATTTCATATACGCATGAATCTGTTGATACTATTCATATGAATAATACACACAGAATATTTATCTCCCAAGAGTCATTTTCATTTCGTTTTGCTCTTTTCCTTCTCTTGCCTGGAGCCTTGGAAACTAATCCCACACACTCCTTTAGGCTCTCCCTTATCACTCCCCTGAGCCCTTTTCATCTACAAGAGCATCAGACACAATATTGTGACCTGCACACAACTTCAAAATGCACTGGCCAATCTGTTCCAGTGTCTATGGAGTTCTAAAATCATTTTCTCTCTTCTGGTCAGGAAGGCTCAGACAATTCTGGGGTGGAATTTGTTAACGCCAGATTGAGAAGTGAAGATCACCTTCTTCTATGGAAAGTGAAACAGGAATTGAAGCAAGGAAGCTAAAGTTCTTCTTGTAGTTCCAGGAGATCGACTTTCTCCTCTCCTCTTGAGCTTTTCAATTGTCACGAATGGTCAAGGCCTTGTTGCCTGGTGCATCTTTTAAACTATGGCTTTCAATGCTTTATTGTGGTTAGAAGATGTGCAAGAATTAAAAGCCCACATATTCTTCAAAGACTACTTGTTTAGCTTTTTAATTAAACAGTAAAATCTTTTTATTGGTGTACATTTTTCTGAGTTTTAATTCATATATGGAGTCATGTAACCACCACCACAATCAGGGTACATAACAGTTTCATCATCCCCCAGAACTCTCATGCTGCCCCCTAAAGTCACACTCTTCCCCACCCAAACCTGGTAACCACTGACCTGTTCTCATTATAGTTTTGCCTTTTCCAGAAAGTCATGTAAATGACACTAGCCAGTTATATATTGGCACCAGCCAATATACAACTTCTGAGACGGCCTTATTTTCCTCAGCATCATACCTTTGAGATTCATCCATGCTGTATTTATCAATAACTAGTTCTTTTTTGTTGATTACTAGGATTTGATTGCCCACGTGCATATTGAACTCAGCAGTTTTCAATATAATACAGACCCCATGAGTCCCGGGAAGAAAGGCCAATTGGGTAACCAAGCGAGGAAGTAGCTAAAGTTCCTTCTTCAAATTCTATGGTCACCTGTCGTAGTCATGTTGGGTGATCATCTGGAGATGAAGAGGCACAGCGGTTTTTATTCAAGAGCAAAAGAAGCCCAGAGAAAGCTGAGGCCCAATCACCTCAGGCTTTCAATAGCCCCCTTCCTCCATGCGGCATCTGTGAATTCTTAACATACTTCATTTTTTTTTTTTTTTAGATGGGGTCTTGCTCTGTCACCAGGCTGAAGCACAGTGGTGCAATCTCAGCTCACTGCAACCTCCGCCTCCTGGGTTCAAGCAATTCTTCCACCTCAGCCGCCAGAGCTGGGAACACAGGTGCATGCCACCACGCCCGGCTAATTTTTTTGTATTTTTTGTAGGGGGTTTCACTGTGTTGGCCAGGATGGTCTTGATCTCTTGACCTCGTGATCCGCCCACCTCGGCCTCCCAAAGTGCTGGGATTACATGCGTGAGCCACCGCGCCCCGCCAACATACTTCACTTTTAAGCTGCCCTGTGTCTTCCTGATTCTGGCTAATGTTGCAGTTCTCCACAGGGGGTGGTATTGCCCCTCACAAAACATTTGACAAAGTAGGGAGACATTTTTGGCTGTCAGGATCCGGGGACTGCTATTGGCATCCAGTGGATATCGGTACCTACTAAGTGCCAGACAATATTCTGTGCTGGGGATACAGGCGTAGACACAGAAGGCAGAGTCCCTGCCCTCATGGGGCTTATAGTATAGAGCAGGGGTTGACAAACTTTTTCTGTAAAGAGCCAGATGATCAATATTTTCAGCTTTGTGGACCATGTAGTTTCTATTGTAGCGTGAAAGCTGACAAAGACAATGTGCAAACAAATGAGAGCGGCTGTGTTCCCCAGTGCAACTTGACTTACAAAGGCAGGCAGCTTGTGTGGTGTGGCCCTCGGGCTGTAATTTGCCAACTCTTCTTCTAGGGAGAAGACAAATCACTGACAAACAAATACAAAGTTGAGTAGTAAGTGCTATCTATTTTTTAAAAGGCAGGATAAGGGATAGAGAGGCAGAAAGGTGGAATTTAGACTAGGTGGTCAGGGAAGTCCTCTCTGCAGAGGTGACATTTGATCGGGCACCTGAATGACATGCAGGACTGAGCCAGAGGGAACAGCAAGTGCAAAGGCCCTGAAGCAGGAATGTGCTGGTGTCTTCAGGGAACAGAAAGAAGACCAGGGTGGCGGGAATAATGCACGGAAGGTGTGGGGAACCTGAGGTTGGAGAGGTCAGTGGGGCCAGGTCATGTTAGCATGTGGACTTTGGAGTTGATGTTCAGGTTGCTGGGAAGCCTTGGTGGTTCTGGGAGAGGCATTCATGTTCCACGTTCTCACCGTCAAGCAGAAGAGGTCAGGTGACTTTTCAAGGCCTCCATTCATCCACATGTGGGTTTGGGTGAATTAGTGAAAGGTGCCTCTCCCTATTGGCAGCAGCAGCCTTGGATCCTGGCTTCCACTCCCCACCTCTGCCACGTGCCCTTAGTTGGGGTACACCTTGCACAGCTGTACATTACAGTCCTTGGTCTTAAGTGCTGCTGAAGGTACTTAAACTTTAAGCAAATGGTATTCTTCCGACTTTCATATATTTGGTATGCAAATCATTGTCACTAGGCAGTAGTTTCTGGGGCTCCAGCTCAGTTTCCAGGGCAGATTGGAGGACATCTAATCTGAGGGTGCCCTTCCTTTTCCCTTGAAAGGAATCTTGACCCATTCTTGAGACCTTTCACCGCTGGGACCAGCAGTCCCCCTTCTTCACTCTGAGGTAATGCACAGCGGTGTGAATGAGGGAAACAAAGAGTCAGTAGCAGAGGCACCTCTCTGTTATGGAAACTTGCATAAAAGGAAACTTGTGGCAATAGTGAGGGCTTTCATTTCCTATTCTTTATTAAATGGCAGGTTGCCAGGAAAGCACTGTCACACATTTGCATGCAGGTTAAATTTCTCAAAACCTGTGCCCCTACAGCTAGTAACAGTGGGAAGTGTGAATGAAAGGCTTGGGATTCACTACCGCGCTGTTACTGTCAATGGGTAAATTTCTTTAGCAACTTGTGTTCCATTGGATCTGACTGGAACAAACCCAGTTATGAGCTGTTTTTTAGTTGGTTTTTTCTTCTATTTATTATTTTGAATGGAGAGCATGAAAGCCAGGGATAAATAATGAAAGCCATTTTCGTTATCATCATTAAATACCAAACACAGGTGACTACGCACTCCTAAAATAACTCCAGATGAGCTCATCATGGGCCAACATCTTTCACTTTTCTAATGTGCTTTTGAAGGTTTTGACACCAGGAATGCAGCAGTGCTTTCCAAACAGAGTGGACTTTACCTAGTATTATCAACTGAGTCATAATGAACTTCATGGTTCACTCTTTCCCATGGTTGTCTTAATTAGCTGTACAATTTTCCCTGATCTCACTTGCAAACAGTCTCCAAATTCTTACCCAGAGGTTTGGTTGAGTATTTTCTATTCATTTGTCAATTCTAAGAACTAGTTACTGGAATTAACTTACAAATGAAGATTCCTTCCCTAATGGCTGCAGACAAATAAAGTTTGGCTGCTTTGACTTAAAACAATCAAGATGAAAGTAATAGTATAATATAATTAATTTTGTGGTAGTGAGCATCTTCTAGGCTGTAACTACATGGAGCGGATGAGACATGTTGTTCCAGAATCGTGCTTTAAACCAACATCTAAAGTTCATTGTTATTAGGAGGTATCTGAATATTTGGTCTGGAAATGTTGAACTGGCAAACGTTTTTCTGTTTTTAATCTTTCCTCTCTGTTTTCCAAGGGAAAAAAATTGATATTTATTAATATTCTCTTTTAAACGACTGGGAAAGTTAAAATGTACCTTGGGCTTCGGTAAAAGATAGTTTTACCAGATTGATCTTTCCCATGCCTTACTTTGAGGGACTTAACTCATGTCAAAGGCTGCACAAGATGCTGGGCATGGGAGACACATTTGGGGAGAAAATGGGCAGCTCCAAGTGTCCATGTCAGCTTTCTACAGGATGTAGCCCAAGGGCAGCTGGTGAGGAAAATGATTTTTAGGCTTGTTGCTTGCTTTTCTCAAATTGGCCTATACATCTCCCTCGAAATAAGAGTTTTAGGCTAGGGAGAAAACAGGACTGAAAGCAAACCTCTGGCTTCTCCTAAGTTCCAGTAAAGCAGCCCCTACTCTGAGTCAGTGAGCGAAAGAGTGAGAACACAGGAAGCCAAGCTCCATCACAAAAGAACCCAAAAAAGGGACCTAAAATATTTTTTCTTTCAAAGGCAGAAGCATTAACAAAATGATGGGGAAGACACAAAAAAGAAGAACAGAGAAAGAAGAAAGAGGAAGCAGAATTTAAGGAGAAAAAGAATCATAACACATTAGTTTATTGGAAATGTGAACAGATGGCAAAATTTCACATGGTCCATTCTAGTCCAGCCTGCTTGCCAACTCTTCAACTCAAAGACACAGGGACCCATTCCACCTATTTGTCTCAGAACCTTTAAAATGGTGTCAGGAAATGTGCTACTTGGGCTTAGAAATGTGCTGGTTGTCTTTGTTCCCAAATCTGCATCCACCTAGGTATTTTGCATATAAGAACATTTCAATAGCATTAAATCATCAATAACTAAAAGTCATGTCTACACCTTCAAAGCGAAATGTGGAATTGAGATAGTTTAGAGAAAAAATGGGATTTTTGAAAACAGACCCAAATAGTCCACATGAAAAAAAAATTATGCTTTTGGGCCAGACTCATGGCCCACTGAGTTCGATTTTTTTTTTTTTTTTGGGGGTCTTACCATTTTGGCCAGGCTGGTCTTGAACTCCTGACCCTCAGGTGATCCACCAACCTCAGCCTCCCAAAGTGCTGGGATTACAGGTGTGAGCCACCACGCCCAGCCCTGAGTTCGATATTTTGACTCAAAAGGCATATCACAGGCTGTGGAATGAAAGGGGTATAGGAGCCCAGAGCCATCCAATTGGTTCACTGGTTAACTGCCCAGCTCTCCACTTTGTCATGGCAGGTACTTCAGGAGTGAGCTTTATGCTACTGATTATTTATTTGCAAAGTGGGTATTGCACCTTGCAAATAAATAATCAGTAGCATAAAGCTACTGATTATTAAAGCTACTGATTATTATTTATCATCTATCCCTCCTCCCTATGCAGCGCAGTAGAACACAGCCTAACTGTGGTCCTCCCTCCACCTCTACCACGTGAATGTGATAAAAGCCTGTTTAACACAGCATATAAAGAAAGACTGAGTTCTGGCCATTCAACTCCAGACTCCTAGAGGTGTTTGACCGAATGACCATCAACCAGGTGTTTTGTTTTTTTTTTTGTTTATTTGTTTTTTATAAGTGAGGTAAATCATAGACATTATGTAAGGAATATGTACAATAGGATTTTCCCCAAGACTTTTTTCTAATTCCTTTATCCCTGAGCTGGTGTGGCCAAACATACGAACTCTGTGGGCCACAGAGTTTAGAGTGATTAACAGTTTGTTTCTTTCACCTCATCAGATGTTGTACAATGCACAGGAGCACTAGGGTCTCCTCCAGATACTTTGGCGGTTTTCAACAATGTATGTATTGATGCCCATGAAGAAGTCATCTTGAGCAAGGGCATCTGCCCTTTCTTCCTCCCAAGCTCTGGTCTCTGTCAGGGATATCTTTCATCAGAATCCCCACTCCAGCTCCAGTACAGTTAGTGCTCTGTGAAGTCTCAATATATATTAAAGGCTGATGATAATGGAAATTTGATCTTTGACCTATTCTTAGAGATGGGTGATAAATACACCAGGAAGCCAACACTTCCCTTACTTAAATGGAGAATGTTCCAAGATTTAGTCATTCCTGATGATGGCAGGAAGACATAATCAGGTTGACTATCATTTAATTTGGAAGGCTAGAGAGACAATCAAAATAACCAAGATCCTAATTCCCTTTTACTTCTCTCATACACAAATGTGATTTTAGTTAATAAAGGCAAACAGTTAAATTGTGGGGATTTTCCTTCTCAATATGGGAAGAAACCCTTTCCCAAGTAGGACAAATGACCATCCTTTTTCTTTAATAAGAAACTGAGTTGCATGTTTTCTCATCAAACATGTAATATGTGTGTGCATATGTGCTCACGTGTACACATACATACACATTGCATACTTACATTGGTCTACTTTCTGCAGAGGATCAACTTTACTGCTTTCTTCTAAAAGTTCCTTTTCAGCACTAAATAATTCTTAACCAGCATGAAGGCAATATTCTATATATTCCCTGAAGTCTATCTACGGCTGCCTTTCCTGCCTAGCCTGCTAATGTGGACCTCTGTTCTCTCTGAATTCCAGAAATGCTTTTGAAAATCAGCACCTTTTAAAAATGGTGACTCTGGACGCCCTCTGCCGTCTATTGTAAGTTCTTCAGCTCTGCGACTGAGAGCAAAGCATGAAGTTGGCCAGGAATTACTGAGAATACACGCACGCAGCCGCCACTTGGGCAGGCAATACAGAGATGGGGTTAAAAACATCAGACCTCCTGGGTTCAAATACTGTGCTCTCCTGCTCCCTAGTGTTATATCCACAGGCAAGTAACTAAACTCTCCGAGCTTCAGTTTATCTGTGAAATGGGGTAATATTATTTTATGGGGTTTCCCAGGAATTAAATGAGATAAAATGCTTTGCACAGGACCTGGAAACTGTTAAGTCTTCTTATTATTACTGGAGCGCAATGGTGCAGTCTAGGCTCACTCCAACCTCCACCTCCTAGGTTCAAGCAATCTTCCTGCCTCGGCCTCTGAGAAGCTAGGATTACAAATGCCCACCACCATACCCCGCTAATTTTTTGTATTTTTAGTAGAGATGGGGTTTCACCATGTTGGCTAGGCTGGTCTAGAACTCCTGACCTCAGGTGATCTGCCCACCTCGGCCTCCCAAAGTGTTGGGATTATAGGCATGAGCCACCATGCCCAGCCAGTAAGTCTATTATATGTTATTTTTGTTCATAGTCTTTGTAATTTCATGAACCCTAGCTTTTCATAAGCCCTGTTTTTGTTGAACTCTCTATCACCCAAGGACCAATGTGTTAAAAATCGATTATGCTCATCTAAATTGGAAATGATATTTCCTCACCCTGTTACCTTTTTTGTATAACGACAAGCTTTTTTGGCCAAAGCCTCATGATGCATGCAGCTACCAGCTATAACCAGAACATACTCCTCACTCTACCTGACATCAACCCAGTAATTCCTAGCTATAAAACTGAAGGTTAACCTAATCCTCTTCAACCTTCATGACTACATGTGTCTCCCTGGGATGCAGAACACATCAGCAGGTTCTGCTACTATTAGTTACCAGAAATGAGACTTGCATTTTGTGGATTTGAAATCAAATCGGGTTGTAGGGGAGTCCCTTTGCAGGGGTTATGCCTTCCTTTGTGCTGTCAATTGTAACAGATGATGTTGCTGCCTGGGGGTAAGGGCTACTTGGGGGACTAAGACAGGGTGATGCTGTGCTCTTCCAGGCGAGCATCTTGGCCTGACTTAGGTCAGGAAAAAGGAATCAGGAAAGACAAGGGATTTACAAAGTATCACCCTAATCTGACAATGCTCGGGCAGGGCTGCAGTTCAGACCATGGTGCCTTGCAGGCCAACTCAGGGGCCCCTGGTTCTCTTTCGTCTCCTCCTGATTAAATGAGGCCTTCCTCTCCTATCCCAGAGCAGCCAGCTCTGCAGTGTTTCAGCTGCAGGGCACTGATTAGCAGGTAAGCATGTGGTTCTCTTTCCTTCTGGGCCTTCTTTCCCCATCCCCATCTTTAATGGCTGTGGTAATGCTGCCTCTGAGGCCTTTGGAAGAAAGTCAGCTGGGTAAGGTAGGCCAAGTGCGGGGGGAGCAGTTCAGCAGCGTTTTGATCCTCTTTCATTAGCAACTTGAAAGTTACCTGGAACCACTGTGCCCACTACCTACTCCCCCAACCTCTTCCCAAATTACTTCTTTCTCAGATTAGCTGAGTGCTACGGATGTCTGGGGGGAAAACTCCCATGGTTACATTACTGCAAGATACAGGGGCTCTGGTCCAGTACATGAATGCACTGGCCAACCCAGGACCCCCACGCAGACCACGTCATTCCACTCCTCTGTATCTTGGCTCTGTCATATGTAAACCTGGGATAGCAACCAGTTCATTAGAAAACTGTGACTTATCTAAAGTATATTGGGACAGACTACACATATTAACTAAAATATGCCATTAATTAATCAAATCACTCATTCAAAAAATACTAAGACCCTATTAAATGTATAAATAATATGCTACATAAGCACCTTGAGGTCACATAAGACAAATGTAGAATACTCTGTTCTTCAGGAGAAACCAGATACGGAAAAAACCATCTGCAACAATACAAGGCAGTGCATTTTAAGTGTTAATGACACAGACAACTGGGATTACAAAACACCAGCAAATGGTCTTCCTTTTATTACGTTTGTGTGTGTGCGCATATGCACAACATGCACACACACACATACACAACTTATATATGCCACAGGGTGATATATTACCCTAGAGTTAGCACTTATCCCAAATGCAATCATGTGGTCATTTGCCCAGTTAACCTTTTGATGTCTGTTCGTCTTGCAGATTGCAAGCTCCATGAAAACAGAGAACATTTAAAAAATCTCCTTGTTTTCACTCCATGTTATTGAATAAAACATATCTTATGAACTCTTGTTATACTGAGATCAAGTCTCCCATGACTCCTGTTTTCAGTATAACCAGAGTTCCATTACACCAATATCCATTACTTTTTGTTGAGAGAACACTTTTTTGAGCTAAGGCAATTTAAGCCAATGTAATTCCTTGATTTATTTTCTATGCAATACAGTTGAACCACTTCCTTTTTAAAAATATCATTTCACTTTTACTTTTGTGCAATCATTTCCTTAGAATCAATTTTACCATGATTTGGTTCCTCACAATTTCTTATGCATATCAAATGTTACTGATGATAGCTTTTGCCACTGTAATCATTTTTATGGCTAGTTTATCTATGAAGTGTAATTTCTCTGAATCAAATGTATAGATAGAAATGTTATGAAGGAAATTTGAATTGTGGGTTTAGTTGAGTCTTGCGTATTTTGCCACAATTGGTCTTAGTTTGTATGGATTTCTTTATGTGTATCTGAAAAAATAAATGGATATATTTTTTATTGTCTTCAAATCCTAATGCCCTGGGATTATTGATTCAGTTAATTCAGTGGTGGGCCTGGGGTCAGCATGAGAGAACAGCAGAGGAAGGGTACTTATTATGTGTAGGGCAGATGGCAGAGACTACAGACCTCAGCAGTGGGTGCTGGCATGACCCTCTAAAAGGGCCTGTTGGGTCCAACACTGCCTCAGCATATATTTACTCAGGACTCCAGGGACAAGGCCAGACTTCCCACTCTTCCCCCTCCTCACAACTGAGACCAGAGGATCCAGAGGTTGGATCTGAAGTCTATACCTCCTGTCCACACAGACACACAAGCTTTCTGTTATACCAACTATTAAAGTGTTGCCCAGACTAGCAACAGCATCATCTGAGAACGCATCTGTAATGCATATTCTTGGGCCCTAACTCATATGTATGGAATCAGAGATTATGGGGGTGGGGCCCATCAATCTGTATTTTAACAAGCTTTCCAAGTGATTCTGATGCATGTTCAGGCTTGAGAGCCACAGCCTTATACTCAGCTATCATTGTGGCTATGAAAAGGTAGGAGGAAGATATGCAAAAAGATTGAAAATTTACTTCAAAGAAATCAAAGACTAAAATATCCTTTTAAGCAAGATCAAGTCTCCCATGACTCCTATTTTCAGTATAACCAGAGTTCATAAGAAGTTTTAGTTCACTGCAAAGAAATAGAGAAGCCTACAATTTTGCCTACCTGAATTGTGGCAGGAAAATCCTTACTTCCTCATTATAATATCCCAACAATATTCATTATAAGTAGTTAAAAGTTTGTATTTGTTTCCTGGATCATCCTCAACAAAAATATCAACAAAAATTGCCCAGGATTGTTCTATTTCACAATGAAGTCCATTCTTCAGTAGGAATGATCACTCTGTAATAAGCAACACCTACAGAAACAATAAGCAAATGAACAGGCCAAAAGGTCCGTGGGAGTCAATGCGGCAGGCTAAAATTTTCCGTGTTGGGACAGAGATCTTGTCTGTCTTTTCCCTGTGGCATGCGAAGAGACTTTCATAGTGCCTTGTCCTTTGTAGATGCTCAATATAGATCTCAATAGAGATACGAATGAGTGGATAATCCTTGAGGATATAAACAGCTTGTGAATGCCTCATTGAAGAAGCGACAAAAGTTAGACCTTGAAAAATGGGCAGAACAGGATAAAGAGTGGAGACACTTTAGGTGGGAGGAGGAAGGGATACACAGTGGTCTCAGCAAAACCTGGAGTCAGGTCTAAATGTGGAGGGTTGGGACTGGCTGGCTTAGTCCCTTCAGGCTGCTATGACAAAATACCAAAAACGGGGAACTTATAAATAACGGAAATATATTTCTCACAGTTCTGAAGGCAGGGAAATCCAAGAACAAGTTGCCAGCATTTGGTGTCTAGTGAGGGCCCACTTTCTGGTTCATAGATACTGCCTTTTTGCCATGTCCTCGCTTAAAGGAAGGGGCTACCAAATTTCTTTGGGCTTGTTTTATAATGGCACAAATCCCATTCAAGAGGGGCTCACTTTAATTCCCTCCCAAAGGCTACATCATCTAATAACAACACCTTGGGGATCTGGATTTCAACATATGAGTTTAGGGGGACATTTAGACCCTGCACTGAGTATATGGTATTTACAGAGGAAAAGTTGTCCATGGGGGAACAAGATGACCACCAACATTATTATATTATATAGTTAAATGAGCTGGTGAGTTAAATAAGTACTAATCCTCTCACACATCCCCTACCATGCTAGGCACCCAGCAAACAGAGGAGAAAAGGACAGACATGGTACCTGAGTCTAGTGAAGAAAACAGACAGTGACAGGCATATGATGAGTACTTTGATAAATGGTACACGGGGCACATGGGGAGCTCACCTAACCAGGTGAGCTAGACCAGAAAGCCTTCCCAGACAAAAAGATGTCTAAGCTGAGACCTGAATGATGAGTAGGAGTTAGCCATCCCACAAGGAGGGAAGAGGGGTGTGGAACAGCAAGAGTTGGAGCTGGATGGACAAATGTGGGCCAGATTAGGAAGGACCTTCTAAACCATGTTGAAGAGGCTGAGCTTTATCCAGAAGCATGTGAAGTCCTCAGGAGGTTTTAAACAGGGGAGAAAACAGACTATCTATGACAGTTTCACAGAATTTATTCTTTGAAATTCCTACCACTGAGATGGGATATATGCTCCCTCCCTTTAAATCTGGTGGTGGGGGGGGCATTGGGACTTTAGTGGAAGTGATGTTATGACTTCTGAGAGTAGGTCATAAAAGATCCTACCCTTGGGACAGTCACTCCTAATACCTAACCACCTTGCTTTGGGGAAGCACATGTAGATGTTCCAGCCCCAGCACTGGCTGAGGTCCTAGCATCAATTGCCAGAAATACTAAGGAAGCCTTTGAGATGATTCCAGTCCCAGCGATAATCTGATGACTAAAACTGCAGGAGAACCTAAATACGAACTGTTTGGCTGAGCCCAGTCAGTACCTAGGATAATGAGGATAACTCAATGAATGGTGTTGTTTAAACCACTGAGTTTGGAGTATTTTTTCACACAGCAATCAATAACCAGAACTATTCCTGATATCACCTAATTAAAAATATCTCTTTTTGTCTCCTTTTAGTAACTGTGTTAAACTTACCATACTGATTGTTGGGATTCTGGAGCAACAGACATCTATGGTAAATAAAAACAATCTACAAAAGCACATAACAGAGTTAAGGAATAAGATGTTCTGTCCAATCAAATATTCTCATTAACAGACTAAGCAGGCCAGGTGTGGTGGCTCATGCCTGTAATCCTAGCACTTTGGAAGGCCAAGGCAGGCAGATCACTTGAGGATAAGAGTTTGAGACCAGCCTGGCCAACACGGTGAAGCCACATCTCTACTAAAAAATACAAAAAATTAGCCAGGTGTGGTGGTGCACAACTGTAATCCTGGTTACTTCGGGAGGCTGAGGCATGAGAATCACTTGAACACGGGAGGCGGAGGTTGAATGAGCTGAGATCACACCACTGCACTCCACCCTAGGTGACAGAGTGAAACTGTATCTAAAAAACAAAAACAAAAACAAAAAAACAAAACCCAAAACAGAAAAAAACAGGATAAGCAAATGATTTAGGTAAACTACTGCTTACAAATAAACACCATTTTTTTCAAATGAATTACTGAATTTTAAAGAATGAAATGCCCACCATAACCTATATTGAACACTATTATTTGTTAAGACTTTAGAATCATCTGTTACTTTGGGGTGAACAGTATACACATTAGTTACCTCTGTACTAAGGCTTCGAGGGGGAACAGGTGGAATGGACCAGTTTTTCCAGTTGGCTAAGCACCAGCCACCTCCTGGTGCCGGGACTGGGAAGCTTGTTGCTATTTACCGCTCACAAAATTTGGTGACTTTGCTAATGAATGGTTGTTAGCTAAAAACCAGGGCCACACTCACCCAGAACATGAGAGCGATTTGAACTGTGAGAAGTGGAAAAGATAAAAAGTAAGCTGAGGGGACAGGAAGCATGCCCTATTATTCCCTAAGACTGAAGGTGAAGAAATCCAAGCACCTTTTTTTTGCATGTGCAAAACACCAGACACACACAGAAACAATTAGGATTCTATGAGGGCATAGAATTCGTTTCTCTAAATGGGACTGTCCAGTGTTTCACAGAGCACAAGGAAAAGAAATTCTTTCAATATTTTTGAGCAGGAAGAACTCACTTGTTTTTATAATTCCTTAACTAGTTGCACACAAAGTGCATGTACTATGTCCAGCCACTATTTGCTTGCTCTTCATTCCCTACCTCATTTCATCCTCACACCAAGCCTAAGAGGTAGGTACTATTATTCCCATTTACCAAATGAGGAAGCTGAGGATGCCCAGGGCCACACAGTAAGTCATTGGAGCCCTTAGTATTCTATTTCTTAGGAGATGCTCCTTTTTCCCTTCTGAAAAGGCATAATGTGGTACAGTGGGAAGGATACTAGATTAGGAATCTGGATTCTATCTCAGCTCTACCACAAATCAATTATGCCAATTGGTGACTCTCATCTCTGGATCCTGTCTTCAGGTGGAATTGTGATCTCAGACCTGGATTTGGCAAAGACTCTCTGAGACACAGTCTACAGGTGATATTGGGGCTGTCTTGAATGGATCATTTCCTTAACCTGAAAGATGAAGGCAGTAATTAGGAGACTCAGAAGACTCCTCCTAGTCTACAATTTCTGACTCTAGAATCCTTGCCTCAGAACAACCACCAAGTGAACAGTCTTAGTTTTGGAGGTGGCAATGAAGAGTCTGCAGCAATCCTGGCAAAGAGCTGCTGAGGTCTGAGCAACCCTCTGGGCTTTCTGAAACACAAGGAGCAAGTGAGCTGCGGTCACCGTGTATTTTCTGCTCACTGGTGACCAGGAAGGTAAAATTCAGCACATACTGTATTTTAGACCATCATAAGTATGAAGCACCTTTGAACTGCTCTCATGCTATATTTTTAAAAATATCGCATTCAAGAGAGAAAAATCATTAACATATAAGATAAACTGTAGGACGATTTATTATCCACATAGTAACCTAAGCATTATGTGGCTTTTAGTGGCACTTATTTTGAAAAGCACATGGCTTGCCCATGATCAAAACAGTAATCATTTAAATTTAGCTTACTTAGCAGTTCTAAAGGCTAAATTCTGGTTTTGTTTGTGCTGCTGAGAAGACAGACCCACCACAATCCCATCAAGTTTGCTTATGAACCTTATTTATTTTTGAGAACATCGGATCCTACTGAAACTTGAAGATTTCAAATCTGTATGCAAATACACATAGGCATTATTGTTTTGCAGATGGAAAAATGAGGGCTCAAGTCATAGACATATATGATGGCAGAACAATGAGAAAATCCTGGGCTGTTTTCTAACATGGTAGAATTCAGCAAGGATGTAATTTGCAAGTAACTACTCCCTTGAAAATCAGAGTTGACCACACTTGTAGTGAAATTAATTCCTGATGGTGCTTACTGGGTTCCACTCTGGTGCCGGAAGCTGGACTAGAGACTGACCATGTTCCTTCAAGAATCCTCAGCAGTGCACAAGGGAAGAGCCTTTCTGAGGGAGCTAAGCTTGCATCTAGACCTTCACAGTGGTGCAACATAAATTCTCAGAGATTGGCATGCCACCATTCAGTGAACTTGGGAATTTCAGGAGGAGACCAAGTGTCAGCACTGTGTCTGTTGAAGTGCAATGCCTGGCTTCTTAGGAAAGGCAATAACTCACTAGAAGCAGGCCCTTCAGATTCATAGATGGACTGAAACCAGGGTTACTCAGCCAACAGGGACTGGCCGAGTGGCTGGAAGGTGCGACGGCTGACCATCCTCTTGTTTAATAGAAACATGTGGGACTTCCTGCCCCCGGGGATGTGGCAGAGCACAGCATCCAAAGAATAAGTGGTGACTTGGCCACTGACGTGCAGTTTCCCATAGAGCTCATCAAATTTGGCCACAAGGGCAGGCACATCCTTCACTTTTTCCCTCACTTTGGCCAGCTGGAAAAAAGCAAGAACAGATCATTATATCTCTGCAAGATTTATTCCTTGTTCTTACTATAACTCTAAGAAAAAGTAATGGACATGAACAAAAATGTATGGTATGCCAGATCCAGTGGCTCATGCCTGTAATCCCAGCAATTTTGGAGGCTGAGGTGGGAAGGTCGCTTGAGCACAGGATTTCTAGGCCAGCCTAGGCAACACAGTGAGACTTTGTACAAAAAAATTTTTAAAAAATTAGTTGGTGTGGTGGAAGATCACTTGTGCCCAAGAGACAGAGGCTGCAGTGAGCCGTGATTGTGCCACTATACTCTAGCCTGGGTGACAGAGTAGAGTCTGTCTCAAAAAAATATATATGTGGTATATACCTAAAATAGTGAAAACCAGTGTATTGGGGCACACAGAAGTATTACTATGAGAGATTCCAAAAGCCACACACAAAATTCAAAATTAGTATTTGAAAATCATACCTAATATAAAGCAGGGGTTCAAATAGCACATTTATATAATGAAACACACCAAGTAAAGGAGGTCATATACCAGTGGAATCAACTTTGTTCAATGTAATGATTACAGCAGGAGGAGGCAGGGCCAAATTACATGGGGCTTTATATATATTCCACAATAAGCTTTTTGAAATTTATTCTAAAAAAGCCATCAAAGCATCTAAAGTGGGACAAGATTTCATTTACGTTGAAAAAGTTGCATAATGGATTGGTATGTACAGAAATGTGGAGACTCTTCTGGAGGCCCACACCATAGCCCAGATAAGAAAGGGTGGTGGCTTAAGATTGGGAAAGGTACAGAAAAGATGGAGAAGTGCCCGTTTGTGAGGTACATTTTGGAGGTTACACTGAAAGGACTTATTTTTGAATGGGTGAAGGAAAGGGAGGAGTCAAAGTTATCTTCTCAACTGGGGCTTTAGTAACTGGATGATGGGTGCTACCATTTCCTGAGATAGAGAACAGGGAGGGTGAGATTTGGAAGGGAACATCAAGAGCTCTATTTGGACCTGATTGAAATAGCTGTGAAATATCTAAATGGTTATGTCTAGAAGACTGTTGGATATACAAATCTGGGGCATGATGGAGAGGTCTAGACTAGAGGCATACATACTAGAGTCACAAGTATATGAATGGTATTTAACCCCCAAAATGGGCGAACTAGAATGGAGAATGTGAAGCTACTTTCTGAATAAAACCAGTATTTTACTTAGTTCAATCCTTATCAAGGGTATAATCTAAACACACTTCTTGATGGAATTTAATTGGGATCAAGCTTCCTAACAAATCCTTTGGCCCTCTTCTAAATTTATAACACTGTTTGCACCTGCACATCTTCCTTTCAGACAGGGCTCCCAACCACACCTGCAGACAAGCAGCTTAAGCACTTCTTAATGTTCTTAAAAACGAATAGTTTGTTTAGTCCCCACGTTCAAGATGAAAATGACTTAATGTGCAGCGTATGGCTTCTAAAAGCAGCACAACAAACATGCCAAGGTGGAGATAATTTTGATCTAAAAGCTGTAATAGTTCTGTTACATAACTACAGAAATAAGTCAACAATTCTTTTCAATAGTCCTGTGATGGTATAATAGCACCTATGGTAGTTTATGGTCTTATCTCCCTACGTAACACATTTAAAATAACTGTTGGCATAAACATTAAATGCAACATTTGTAAAATGCAGACTTTTACAATATAAGACTACATTTGCAATCTCACACATATATATTTAGAACTAGCTCAAAAGCTACTGGAGTTATATGAATCAATCCATTTCTCATCAAGCAGTTCCTTGAGTGACCCCCAGTAACCAGAGAGAAGACACTGAACTAGAGGGTTCATTTTCTAAGTAAAACAGTCTTATATGAGTATTTTGCAATATGAAGTTTGTTTGGGTGCTTTAGCCATACAAATGGTGACAATGTATTAATGGATCAGGTCTAAGGAAAGATTGTTAACATCAATGCTGCTGAGAAAATGGAAGTTGTATGAGTATTTCACACGTATGCATACACACATGACTATGCACTTTAAAATCTGTTCATGCTTCTACTTTCTCTGCTTTTCTAAAGTTACTCCAAAAGGGTTCGGTGGGTCACAACCTAAACAGAGCTAAGACCACAAATACAAAGAAGCTTGAAATCAGTCATATCCAGTTAGTCATTTTCCTGACAAGTTCCCATTTATCAGCAGGAAGAAGCCTTTGGGTGGAAGTGAGGAAATGTCACAGGGCTGGGAAGGCGACAGTGTGGCAGGAGGAGGAAGCAGCCACTGCCCTCTAGTGCCAAGCCTGCCATCTCAGCCGTCAGCCTGGACCAAACTATAAAAAGGAGAGGCAGGAGAAATGAGGAAGAAAAGGAATACCAACCAACAGGCCACTTGGTTGATCAAAATGCCAGTATCAGTGTTATTATTAAGAATATGATCATTGTCAATAATGTACAATTTCTTTACACTTCTTTTTTCACCTTAAGTATTATGCTATGAGAGAGGTACAAATTACTATATTTCAAATGACCTACAATAATTCCAATTTGTGTACTTAAGCCATCATCGTGACACATGGGTTCATTTGTTTCATTTCACGTTCAATTTTTAGGAATTGCTTTTTCTCTTCATTTTTATTTAACTCTGCTTTAAAGTTCTGAAAAGCATTTACATGGTTCCTAAGTTAAATATACAAACAAGGTACATTCAGAGAAATCATGCTTCTATCCTTCACCTTCACTTTCCTTTTTCTTTTAAAATTTTTTAATTTTTAAAAATTAAATTAAAAAAATTTGTCAAATTATAATTGTCATCAATTGTGTATATTTATAAAGTTCAATGTGATGTTTCAGTCTAGTGTACATTACAGAAAGATTCAATCAAGCTAATAAACATATCCAACACCTACAATGTATCTTTTTCTGCAGTGAAACATTAAAAATCTACTCCTTTGGCATTTTTGAAATATGCATTATAATTAACTGTAGTTCCTAAAGACAACTAAAAAACCTTTAGAACTGATAAATCAATTCAGTAAAGCTGCAGGTTACAAAATGAACATACAAAAATCAGCAGTGTTTCTACACAAAAAATGATCTGAAAAAGAAATCAACATAACCACTTAAATTTTCGGTTTTTCATCCATAGTGTTTTTCAAAATCCTAAATATATATAAATATATGGTACCGCTTTCTTAAGGCATACCACACACACCCATTTGCATCTTGCTTTTGTCACTTAAAAACATATTTAAGTGATCCATATAAATGGTGATCCACAGCAGTATATGATACAGCTGTTCCTCACTTCCTTTGGGTTACATAGCAGTCCTTTGTACGAACAGACCCTAATTTGTACAACTAGTCCTTTACTGATGGAAATTTGGGCTTTTTTCCAGTCTGCTGTTATTACAAATTGGCCTGCAACAAATAGCCTTGTACATACAACTTCCTTGTATTTGCTGGTATATTTTTGGAATATATTCCAAGTGGGATGACTGAGTCAAGGGGTGAAATTATTTGTTTGTGAGATACTGCCAAATGCCTCTGCACAGGGTATACCAATGTTTTCCCTCTAGCAGCATTGGATGATAGCGCACATTTCCTCAGAGCCTCACCAACCAAACAGGCTGGCAAACTTGCAGATTTCTACTCACGAGAAAGATCATAAAGTAGTTTTATTTTGCATTTCTCTTGATACGGGCAAGAGAATCTTTTCAAATGTCTAAGGGCCATTCACAATTCATTTTTAGTAAGTTCTGTCCACATCTCTTACCCATTTTTCTTTAGCGTTGTTGGTTCTTTTCTCACAGTTTTCAAAAAGAGCTCTTTTTTTTTGGAGGTGGAGTCTCACTCTGTTGCCAGGCTGCAGTGGCATGATCTCGGCTCCTGGGTTTAAGCAGTTCTCCTGCCTCAGCCTCCCAAGTAGCTGGGACTGCAGGCACGCGCCACCACGCCCGGCTAATTTTTGTATTTTTAGTAGAGACGGGGTTTCACCGTGTTGGCCAGGATGGTCTCCCTGACGTTGTAATCCGCCTACCTCGGCCTACCAAGGTAGGCGGATCACAACATTACGGGCGTGAGCCACTGCGACTGGCCTCAAAAAGAGCTCTTTAAATATTAGGGCTAATTATCCTTTTGTCAGTATGATTAAAAACTGAAAGTACTTTCTTCTAGTTTGTTATTTACCTCTTGACTTTGCTTATGGAGTTTTTGCCACACGAAAAAAAAGGTTTCAACATTTTTATTTAGTCAAATTTATCACTTAATTGATTTGGATTTTGATTGAAAGATAAGTTTTTCAACTCCCAGGACATTAAAGAATCCACTAATGTTTATATCTTCTGCTTGTATGTTTCAATTAAAAAATTTAAATTATCATCCACTTGGAATGTATCCTGGTTTGTGGTATAAAAACATATACAAGTGTATCTTTTTCTATTGGCTCTCTACTTATCCTAGTACTCCTTACCAGTCTATCCATTTAGATTGATTTGAGATGCTTGCCTTTGCCTTTATGTTACACTAAATTTGTATCTGTGATTTGTCTGTATCTGGACTTTCTATTCTGTCCCATTAGCTGCCCTATTCGTGACCTAAGCCACAGTTTGAATTATAGAAACTTTAACATGCTTTGATATCTGCTAGATCTAGCAACGCTTACTGCCCCTTTTTCACAGGGTTTTTCTAGATAATCTTGTTTGTTTTTTCAACCAACCTTTAACTACAAAAAAAAAGTGATATTTTCATATTACATTATCAAAGTAACTTCAAAAAAACATTTTTCATGAGGCTAGGTCTTCTTATCTAAACACATGGTCTGTCTTTTCATTTGTACAGGAGACTCTTTCTTTTTTAAGATGAGAGATACTATATCCTAATGTTTGCTGACAAGAATGACCCACAGGGAAGGGGATATTGATGATGCCCAAAAGAGCGAGTCAACTTCTGGACTGATGCTGTGGAGTGGGTCAGAGGGGATGGGATCTAGTGCACAACTGGAGAGGCTGGCGTGAGCGGTGCATCCATAGTCATCATGGGTAAATAGGGCGAGGGGCCAGAGGCTGTCAATGGAGTAGTCATTCTCTTCTGATTACTTATATTTTCTCCATGAAACAAGAAATAAGGTGATCAGTTGAGAGTGAAAAGTGAGGAAAAGGTTTTGGAGGCTTGAGGGAAAAGGAAAAAGGTGTAAAATTGGCATCTAGAAGAAAAAGAGAGTGAGCCAGGACCCATGAATACAGTGTGGGAAAAAAAAAAAACCTTTGCATATAGACATGGATGTCTTAGGAACAGAGAAGTTGCCGTATTTGGCAATCTCTTTAAGGTACGCTTTAGAACTGAGAAATTAGTGGGCATTGTTAAGAGTGCCCTTTCACTTTTAAATGATTTCTGCAGCACTTGCATACTCACCACTTCCTCTGAGAACACCTGTCTCTTCACATATTTTGATAAATTTCCTTCTGTAGCATTTTTTAGTATCTCTATCACGTTTTCCAACATATTTAACTGGATATGGAGTATAATCTGAATATTAAGAAGACACAAACAAAACCAAAATGAAGTTACTGTCTCAATGCTAAGAAATGTACCTGGTTAGATAAGCCTGCATTTACAGGTACCCACCCTGCTTTGATCCTACTTCGTAATTTATTTGCTTGCACAAGTTAAAAAACTGTGCTTTAAATGTAAACCCACCAGCCAAAATGTGCTTTCCAATAGTTAGTCACAACACTATAACTTCAAAATTTGTTTAAGGGTAACATTGGAGAGAGCAGAGATTTGGTGTCTGGATAGTTGGGCTGAAATCTAGATACTGGCAAGTACCAGCTAAGTGACTCTGGACCATGTACTTAATCTCTCAATTTCAATGCCTTCATTTGTAAAATGGGGAAAATAGGTTTAGATCTCACATTTTAGGTTTTATGAACATTAAATAAAATACCAGTATACAGAAGGTACTCAATGAACAAAAATATTGGTTTCCTCCTCTCTATATCCTCTAGATTCAGAGGATATGACAATCAGACAATCTCATAAAACCAGTGACATGGTTTGGCTTTTTCCACCCAAATTTCATCTCAAATGGTAATCCCCAGGTGTCGGGTGAGGGACCTGATGGGAGGTGATTGACTCATGGGGGCAGTTTCCCCCATACTGTTCTCATGATAGTGAGTGAGTTCTCATGAGATCTGACGGTTTCCTAAGTGGCAGTTGCCCCTGCTCTCTCCCTTTCCTGCCACCTTGTGAAGAAAATAATTTGCTTCTCCTTTGCCTTCCCCCATGATTATGTTTCCTGAGGCCTCTCCAGCCACACGATACTGTGAGTCAATTAAATCCCTTTCCTTTATAAATTACCCAGTCTCTGGTACTTCTTTATAGCAGTGTAAAAACGGACAACCAGAACTGGCTGGGGGGAAATGGTACCTTCAACGATTTTTTTTTTTTTTTTGAGACGGAGTTTCGCTCTTGTTACCAAGGCTGGAGTGCAATGGCACGATCTTGGCTCACTGCAACCTCCGCCTGCTGGTTTCGAGCAATTCTCCTGCCTCAGCTTCCTGAGTAGCTGGGACTACAGGGGTGCACCACCATGCCCAGCTAATTTTTGTATTTTTAGTAGAGATGGGGTTTCACCATGTTGACCAGGATGGTCTTGATCCCTTGACCTGGTGATCCACCTGCCTCTCCCTGCCAAAATGCTGGTATTATAGGCGTGAGCCACAACATCTGGCCACCTTCAACGTTTTCTGTTGTTAGGAAGTCATAGGCACACAGGCTACTGCAGGCATAGAGTGGAAACTGGCTGAAATTTTAATGAGGTACTCCTATTTACACTATCTATTAAGCAACTTTCAAAACTGGGTACTGTAGTTGTGCTTTCAAAATGATACTACTACCTATCTTCCACCAGATAGGTACAATTAACACAAGAAAAAAGAACACATTTCCCCCCAATTGCCAATATTCACTAGTATAATTCAAGAAAAAGTTTAAAGAAAGTGAGAATGAGAATTCACCAACCAATGTTACATCCAGTTTATAGTTTGATGTATAAATCTTCCAAATATATTAACTTATCCCCAAAATTTGATCCTACTTTTGGTCAATTACCACACAATAGACATTTATTTCCTCATAGCATTAATATTAGAAAAAAGAAATCTTATTTTTAACACATACATAGCAATTCATCATGGAAATATACCATACTTCATTATACTGACCAATGTGTATATGCATTTTTAAAAACTGGTAATGTCTTAGAGACTTGATTCCCAGAAGTGAAATTACTAAGTCAAAGCATAGAGATGTTTTTAAGGCTCTTGATCCTTACAAAAGGTAGTTTTCCTGGAAGAGATTTACCTTTTTTATATTAAACCAGCTATGTTTTCTCACCATTCTGTTTGGTAACATTTTATACTTGTTGAGTAATTTATCAGGATGCAGGGTTGTCTTTGGTTCTGAAGAGAACAGAAATGATCCCAGGTAGATGAAATACAAAGAATTCAATTTAAATGCAGTGTTCTAAAGCCCAGGCAAAATCATGAGCACACCCTTTTTGGGAGACAACTCTCCATGGAGTCTCTCAAATTTCTGCATGCCTTGAGAGCAAAAGCACTGCTTTTATTCCAGACTATCTTTTTAAGGATATTTGTGTACAACAGACATAGCGTCGCATCCAAAGCAAAGTTAAAGGCATGCTTACTGGCCACTATAAGAGATTTGGGTTACCTAAGCTCAAGGTTCTTCTCTTAAAAGCAACTTCCTATGTGTACAAGAGGCACATAGAGCTCTTCATGTCTCCCAGCAGGACCTGGGGCTCAGGAAACTGATGCATATCCTGGCGTCTGCTATATAATAATCTGTCCTTTATTTCTCAGTGTCTTGTACACGCCACTAGCATTCATGAAACTAGGGCAGGCTAACTCATTAGCTTCCAAGTGGGATAAAATCTCTGACCCGTCACAGTTCTTAACACCTTTGTTAATAAAAACCAATCCCAATTTTGTTGATGGTGGTGTCCTCCCAAAGGCAAAGACAAGTCTACCTTGTTCAATGCAATGCTATGTCTCCAGTACAAGGTACACAGCCAATTCTCATTAACAATAAACAAGAAGGGGAGCTTGGCTTCCCCAGCAATTTACAAAAATAAACCATCTAGAGCCCTCTGCTAGAAATGATGTGCTCCCTGGAAGATTTCAATATTTCTTCCTAAGTTTTTCCAACTTCTCTTCCTCCCTCCAGCAACTATCTCTGATTCAGTAGGGATTTCAAGAATAAGGCTCACTACCTTAAAATACACTGGTGAAGGACAATGTACATGAGGCAGTCACTGAAAAGGCAAAGAGAAAGTTTAAAGCTAGGGGCTTATCTCAAACCAGTCTCAGGGTGCAGCTAAAGAAAACGAAAGTAGAGTACGGCACATTGCCTTAATCTTACAGATTTCAAACGAAAGACTACGGAAATTCAGTTAGTGAGGAACAGGGGAAATTTTGGTAAGAAAAACTATTTAAAGAACACGTGCTTCCTGCCTCTTTGATTTTCTGAGGCCTCAGGAAATAAGTTACTAGATACCTTTGAACAAAAAAGGGAACAGAAGCTCTGAGCATGCAGAACTTTACATTTCTTGTTTCTTTTATTTTCGTTTTATTTTTGCTATATTTGAAGAATATCATAGTATGGTAGAGGCTGCCAGTTTTCTAACCAATATCCATTGTCTCCTCCTTTTTTGATAACAGGACTCCCTAACTTTAACAGGCTCTTTCATGTATGAAACTCAAAGTCTATTTCTCAGGGTTCTTTGCAATTAGATGTGGTCATGGGATTAAGTTATGGCCAATAACACCATCAGTACAAGTTGTTGGATGAAGACATTTGAGAAAGTATCTTTAAAAGGGATGAACTTCTTTGTCCACTCCCATTTTTCCTACTTGTTGCTGGACTAGGGATGTAATGAATGGAAGTCACATGTTAAAGATAGTAGAGTAGAAATATACAAAGAGGCTGGGTTCCTAATGACATCATGGAATGCCACATCAGGCGTGGACTGACCAGATTGCTTTTCTACATGGAAGAAAATAAAGGCTCTAATTTGTATAGGCTTTTATTTTTATTTTTGGAGTCTATATTGCATTGCTCCTAAACAAATGCAATTCTTAACTTACACATATGAGTAAGATCCTGCCATGAGGAAATTTGTGAGAAATCAGTCCTGTCTCCTTTCCTCCCTGTGCACTCCAGACTTCCTAGCATAAGTTAGAACTTTACGGTGACCTAAGTGGGTAGAAGAAAGGGGCATTAAGACAGCCACCTGTATTAACAAATAAATGATAAATGCAGCAAAACCACCTGTCGGTTTCCTTGCAAGGTAAATTCAATTCCTAAATGGATCTCCAATTGGAGGCATGCCAGGTTTATAGAGAAATGATTAGAATTCAAATAGAATCAGTGGACAATTACCCTGCATTGGTCTCTCTACTTCCAGACATATTTGGAAGTAGAAATTAATCCTTTGATGTGAAGCAGCATTGCTAAAGAGGATCTGTGTTTGAGATTGAGAGGTTTCAACTCAGACTGAAAAGGTAGAGTCAACATACATGTGTTTTGATGAGATATGTTAAACCAACGCAGTATGTATTAAGTATTAGCTGGAAAAATAGGAAACTGGGCCCTCTTTGTCACACTGTGAACAGGAGCAATTTAATAAAACAAGTTAGGGAGAAAATTAAGTTCAAATTTCAACTGACAGCAGCAAAAAATTTTAGCATAAAGCATTAATTTTTAAAGTTGGTCAGAAAAAAGTTTCATTTATTTCTGTGAATACTGACTAACCAGACTCTACTCAGCCTGTCAGTTTCCATCTCTCAATAATTAACAAGCTGTCTTTAAGGATTTCAAGTAGATGAGTTAGCCTTAGAGAAGAAGCTAAGGTCCATGCAGTATTTTTTTCTTTTTTTTTTTTTTTTTTGAGACGGAGTCTTGCTCTGTGGCCCAGGCTGGAGTGAAGTGGCACAATCTCTGCTCACTGCAACCTCTGTCTCCTGGGTTTAAGTGATTCTCCTGCCTTAGTCTCTGAGTAGCTGGGACTATAGGCGTATGCCACCATGCCTGGCTAATTTTTTGTATTTTTGGTAGAGATAGGGTTTCACTGTGTTAGCCAAGTTGGTCTCGATCTCCTGACCTCGTGATCCACCTGCCTTGGCCTCCCAAAGTGCTGGGATTACAGGAATGAGTCACTGCGCCCAGCCATGCAGTAATTTTTTAAAAATGTTCTCTATTAACAGAGACCTAGAATCTGAAAAAAATTACTAAACTTGAGAATGGCAACCATATAATTTTCATCATCTCTGAGGAAGATGACATAGGCTTATATTACAACATGAGAAATTTCAGTTGAACATTTGAAAGAATTTCCTGACAATTTTTAAACACTGAAACTGTCATTAAGTTTCTTGACAGTGGGTACAGTTCTGTGATACAGTTCAGAGAGGATGATTCATACTCAGTATCTCTTCAAGGTTTCCTAAGGAGTCCTTGCCTGAAACACACCCATCCCAACTGCATCCATAGGCTGACTTTCCTTTCCAGCGCTCAGCGGAAAGGAGCTGTTCCAGCTGCCTGGTGGGTGCGCACATGCTTTCTCCACCATGCCCTGCATTGCTCTTCCTACTGGGAATGGACAGCCTCATGCTCAGCAGGCTTATGTTTAACTCCACCAAAGCACCTTCTCATTTGGGAAAAAAAAATCATTAATAGATTATTTTTGTTATTGGAGACAAAGCCTTGCTCTGTTGCCCAGGCTGGAGTGCAATGGTACAATCTCCACTCACAGCAACCTCTGCCTCCCAGGTTCAAGCAATCCTCCTGCCTCAGCCTCCCGTTAGCTGGAATTAGAGGCACGCACTACCACGTTCAGCTAATTTTCATATTTTTAGTAGAGATGGGGTTTCATTCACCATGTTGGCCAGGCTGGTCTTGAACTCCTGACTTCAAATGATCAGCACACCTTAGCGTCCCAAAGTGCTGGGATTACAAGCATGAGCCACCGCACCCAGCCCATGCGTAGATTCTTATAACTTTGAGAGATAGGCCAGGATGGGAGGAGATGATAAATGTAAATCCAGAGGTGGATTATATGCACTAGTGGGATCGTTTTTTTTGACATCCAGTCATGTGTTCTTTTTATTCACGAGGAGCCGCTAGTCCCAGTCCTGGATAAAAAGATACACACCCTTTTCATCTCTGTAGGTCTGGGGTGGTGAGGAAACCCTAAGCTTTGCAGTCAGAGTTGTTGGTGTTAAAACCCTGACATTGCTATTTAATTAGCTGAGAGAACTAAGGTAATTTATTTACTGTTGACTCTTCATTTTCCACATCTATAATGTGGAGAAAAATTGTTTTGATAGAACTTTTGTTGTATAACAAATATAAAGTACCTAGCATGATACCTTCGATAAATTAAATTAAAACTCTGCTTACCTCACTGTTTGACTTCTTACCACCAATGCTTATTGAAATCCTCAACCTTGCTTCAACTCTAGGAAAAGCGACCAATGGTCCATGTAAAACACTTCTCCCCATTTTCTCCTGTCCTTGTTTCCTACCTGATGTTATAAGAGACTTGGATAGCTTTAGCTTTAGTGGAAGAGTATCTTGCTAATCCCAGTCACATTATGATAGATGGGACCTCTGAAGGCCACTCTCTCTCTCTCAGAACCAGTTATATACTGGAATACCAGAGCTGTCCATATCCAGTAGGAAGCAGAGATGTCAAAGATATATTGTGCCTGTTGGAAGACCAGGCTTCCCAGTTTAGCTTACTAGTATGACTGGCTCAAATGACCTGACCTTCTGGACTCTGGACCTTTGCCAACCTTGGCCTCTCGGACCTGCTTTAGCCTGTGAGCTATTCAGGCTGACCCACCTGCTCAGACCTACAGTTTCTGCTTCGGCCCCCAGGATGAACAGGAGCTACCTGCAGCAGCCTAACACAGGGACAGCTCTCAGCCATTTGGATTTCTACACAGCTATGAGTCCTTTCCTGTCTTTTCTGGTGCCTCTTCTGCCTCACCATTAATGCCTTACAAACTCACTTCTGAGCCCTCTTACTTTCCCGCTTGCTTATGGCATTCATCAGTTCATATCAAATCCATTACCAGGTGTATATAGTTGAGTTCATGCCCTCCAAGCTCATGCCCTTTGGAACTGAAAAGTCTCTTTGTCAATATTTTTCTAGTACTTTGTTTCTTCCATTCCAAACTCATTTCATTTTTTTCAAATTCTCTGTTATCACTGTTTCCATCTTTCTGGTTCCTCGGACTGAACTTTCTCTCATGTAAAAGCTGCTGTACCCTCCCTAAAGGCCCCTCACATTGCTCCTGCTAGCCACTCCTGATCCCCCTGATCCTCTGCATCTACTCATCTTAGAATACTCAATTAATTACTGCGATCTGTTATCCTAGTTTGTGTCATGCTAATGGTTACACATTTCTATCCTTCTGAAAATGTTTTCTTCATCTCAACCTTTGACTATTTCAGGAGACTATAAGCTCCTGAAAGTTTTTTCTTTTGCAACTCCCCACACATAAGTAGTCACAGTATGCAAGGAGTCTCAATATGGGCTGGTGTCCTTAATGACAAGATAGTCTTTTTTAATTGGTGCAGGAAGGTTTTGTGACTCACTGCTCAAACTCTGGGGGTGGTAATATGCCTCAAATTTTATTTATTTTTACAATCTTGTGAATCTGTGTAATCTTTTCCCTTTGCTTTTAGTTTTAGGGATTAAGATTTTGCATGTCTTGGTGACATGTGTGCAGTCGCTTGCTGACTCAGACCACAAGCCCCAAATAAGTGACCCAGGTGGCCCAGATAAGTTAATGGGGAAGAAGGCCATGGGCATACTGGCAACATAATAAGAATAACAACAGATAACATTTATTGAATGCTTACCACATGTCAGGCACTATTTTGTGTACCATAGGTATTTAAGCTCATTAATTGCAACAATGCCATGAGTTAGGGACCACCAATAAGATGCAGTTAGCACACAGGTTTCTTTTAAGGCTCAGTAAAGAGCCTGGAGGATATGTCACCATCCCCTCCTCCTCTCTACATCTACAGCTTTCTTAGCCATGTCTCATGTCTTCAGCATCTAGCCATGTCTTATATGTGAGCATATCTACCACTCTCCTACCTGTTTACAAAATCCTGGAAGCAACAGCTGTGTTGACTCTTCTTACAAGGATGATACTGTAATTTTCACAGAGAAGAATTCAATAAATGACTGCTGATTTGAATTGAATAAAAACCTTGGGAGATAAGTCACTGTACACAGCCAAAAATTTAGGCATCATTTTATTATAATACATGTATACATTTCAAGGCTTACCTTATACCATAAAGAAGTCACTTACATTTAAATTAGTGCAGGTTATGCTTTCTGGATCCATGATTTGAGAAAAAATGGACATGGCTTTTGCCACCTCATTCTAGAAGGAAGAGAAACAAATCATATCCTATATCACATGAACTAATGTTCTTGTAAAAGATTACTTAGAGAAGGCGGTATATTCCTATTAAAGTGACCCCAGGGTTTTGAAGTCCACAAGGAAAAAATGTTTTGGAAATTAAAACTAAACATTCCATAAAATGCTCCCTCCAATAGCATATTGTTGAATGTTTTAACAACCTGCCTGAGTCCAGATTTTAAGATGCAGGCATAAAGTTGGCATTTCCCCTTCTCCTACTGGAATCAGCTTCTAAAAAAATAGGAATGAGGAACAAAGTGCAAAGCCTGTCTTTGACATATGTAATTAGAATATAGAAACTCCAACTACAGCAGAGTTGGAAACACTGGAGATGGAGGCTGGCCAGGTTCAGGAGAAAGCAGTCAGAGGTGGACAGTGCTCTGTATCTCAGAAAGAACCCACAACAGGACAGCTCTCAAAGGTAAAGGCACAACCTGAAGTACAAAATCTAATTCCTGTTTACCATGATGAGAAAGAACAGAGTGTAGGACTACTAAAGAGAACTTCTGCGGATCCTTGTGGTGGCAGAGATGAGGCTAGTCAAGCATTTCCATAGACAAGCTGTATTCACTGGAAGCAGTATGTTCCTAAGACAGCAGGGCAGAGAAGAGACTGCTCGCCAAAAATCTCCTCAGTGCCTGTTCCTGTTGGCTTAAAAGAAAGCAAGCCTGTGTATACTTGTTGACAAAACTCTGGGTTATATGAAGAAAAATCCTGCTAGTCTAGAACAGGGCTCTGGTGTGCCTCTCTGTTGCTTTCTCTGTCTCGACATAAATCTACAAGTGACGAGTCTAAAAGAAACTTAACGTTATTCTTTTATTTTTGAATTTTTATTTTTTAGAGACAGAGTCTTGCTCTGTCACCCAGACTGGAGTATAGTGGTATAATCATGGCTCACTGCAGCCTCAAACTCCTGGGCACAAGATATTTTCCTGCCTCAGTCTCCTGAGCAGCAAGGACTACAGGCATGTACTACATCCTGCTGTACATACTGCTGCACTTGTTTTTGTTTTTGTTTTGGAAAGACAGGGTCTCCCTATGTTGTCTTGGCTGGTCTCAAACTCCTGGACTCAAGTGATCCTCCCCAATCCCAAAGTGCTGGGAGGAGCCACTATGCTAGGCCTTAAACTTACTTTTCAATGATGAATAGTCAAAAAAGAACCACCACAGGACACTGATAAAGATCATATTTTTAAAAGGGGAAGAGGAACACAGTAGAACAAAATTAAGAAAATAACTGGCAGAGTGACTCACGCCTATAACCCTAGCACTTTGGGAGGCAGAGGCAGGCAGATCACTTGAAGTCAGGAGTTCAAGACCAGCCTGGCTAACCCAGATGGGTTTAGTAGAAATCCCATCTCTTCTAAAATACAAAAATTAGCTGGGTGTGGCCAACATGGTGAAACCCCATCTCTACTAAAATACAAAACTTAGCTGGGCGCACGCCTGTAATCCCAGCTACTCGGGGGGCTGAGGCGGGAGAATAACTTGAACCCAGGAGGTGGAGGTTGCAGTAAGTTGAGACTGCACCACTGCACTCCAGCCTGGGCGACAGAGTGAGACTCTGTCTCAAAAAAAAAAGAATAACTGGCCGATGAAGAAACCCTTATAGAAAAATATTTCCATGGACATAGCAGATAGAAATGAGAAAAATGAACAAGATCATGTCAATCAGAAGTGGAAAAAAATCAGGCAGGCCTTAGATTTCTCCACAGCAATGTTCCATACTAGAAGACAGAAAGGCAATGCCTAAAAAAACCTTAAGAAAAGCACTGTCACCTTGAAATTGTAAATCTGGCCAAATTGTAGTTCAAGTACAAAAACAACAGGCAAATAAAATAATTTAAAATACCAAGAACTCAGGGGATATTGTTCCTCCAAAGAATTTACCAGAATACTCACTTCAGCCAACAAAGAGAAGACTGGAAAAACAACAAGCATCAAACAACCTATTTAACTACACATGGAACTAACAAGTGGGGAGTGAGGCTATAGAACAGAGTGTAAATGTTACATGCTTGGACAACGAAGCAATATTAACACTAACAAAAGTTAGAAACAGAAGGGAAAGCCATGAGGGGTAGGGAATGCATTCCCCTTTCCTTATCTTTATTATCAGTGGCCCAAAAAATATCACTTAAAACTGACAAATCAAGTACATTTAAGAGTAAAGTGAGCACTATCAAAGTGAAATACCAATTTCACCATTACTTATATTAGGGAATTAACAGGTATTATAAAAGAATTAGAGAATTAAGAAAAGCAAAACTATGGTTTTTAAGTCACCACTAGAACAAAAATACCAACTAGAGAAAATAACCACATGGCATAAAATAGTAGAAAAAATTATAGAAACAGAAAGTATCAAATAAGACCTAAGATCAAATACATGTCATATGAATATAAACAGATATTAAAAGATTAGCATCATATTACAAAGCAACATAGACATTTATGTAGTATATAAGACATACAGCTAAAACAAAACAATTCAGAAAGATTGCAAAAATAAGGGACAGGAAAAGCTGTACATCAGGCAAATGCACACCTGATAAGAACAAAGGAAGAAACAAGCAAAAAGAGGGGTGGAGATATTAATATTGGATAAGGTTGAATTCAGGGCAAAAGCAGAACACATGACCTAGACAGGCACTTTATAGTGCTAAAGTGAGGGATTTACAATGATGACGTTACAGTGATGATGTATCTGTGCACCAAACAGTATAACTTGCACATAAAGAAAAACTACAGGAGCTACACAAAGAAAGAAAAACACATACCTTAGAAGAGACCTCACTCACCTCATGACAGATTAAGAAGACAAAATAATTCCCCTGGATACCAAGGGAAACTTAGAAAGTTAAAGAAATGTTCTTGACCCAGTGGAGGCCTGGTAAGTATATAATCTCTTAAGCGTTTGTTCTTCAGTGACTCTTCCCAGCAGTATATAGAAATGGATCACCCTCATATTTTGATTTTTAATTAATAATAAGAGTTCTCCAGCTATATTTTACCTGCCAGGAAAATAACCTGGCTTGGCTATTACTTTTCTGCTATAAAGTTTCCTTTTACTAACATGTAAAGCATTTCATATATATATATTTTTTTTTTTTTTTGAGACGGAGTTTCGCTCTTGTTACCCAGGCTGGAGTGCAATGGCGCGATCTCGGCTCACCGCAACCTCCGCCTCCTGGGTTCAGGCAATTCTCCTGCCCCAGCCTCCTGAGTTGCTGGGATTATAGGCACGCGCCACTATGCCCAGCTAATTTTTTTTGTATTTTTAGTAGAGACGGGGTTTCACCATGTTGACCAGGATGGTCTCGATCTCTTGACCTAGTGATCCACCCGCCTCGGCCTCCCACAGTGCTGGGATTACAGGCTTGAGCCACCGCGCCCGGCAGCATTTCATATTTTTTAGGCCTTGGAACAGGAAATCTCAGAGGAGAGGCTCTTCCAAGAGAGGGTGTTCCAGGGTTCCAGCATTAACTCTGTCCATCACTGAGGCAGGACCTTAGGGAGCTCCCCTCTTGTCTCTGGGTCTCTGCTACCTCCATCTGTCCAGTCAGGGGAATGAGGCTAAAAGATCACTAAAGACTTACCCCAATAACAGTAGTAGTTGGGTATAACTATGAAATATATGACGGATACCACGTCTACAATGGACTGACTCAGCAGTCCTCATTCATCTGAGGCAAATTCAACTTTGGAAAGCATTAAACTAAACTGTTCTCTGAGAATGTTACAACATAAACTGATGATCTGCAATTTTCCTTTTAATTACTTGAGAAATTTCTCTACCCTTCTATTTAGAAACGCATGTTAGGTTCCCAATTGCAAATGAAGACATTCTTTGCAGTTATATGTATAGATTATAGATTTCCATAGCAACAAGGGCATTGGTCTCTTTATTGGGACTACTTCTTTGTGATACAGTCAGAAGGAAGAAAATAAAAGCAAAGACACATGAAAGTAGTAAAGTCCTGGCCACTCCCAATTTACTTACGCGCACCCCAAAGCTTTACCTGATTCAGAGCTAATGCCACAGCGAAACAGGATGCTCTCCTGGAGAGAATTTCTCCTTTGAGTAGGGCTTCTTCTCTTAATATAGTACAGATTTTAAAAGACTCAGGGCTATTCTGTGAGGAGACAGGATTGTTCGATTAATGTCATAAACCTTTAAGTTCAATAAAATGATTAATAGTTCTCAGTATTTAGAGTTCCTTTTGTAAGGATTTCCTACAGCCTCCCTCAAGCCACTTAAAAGATTAAGCCCCACATAGAGACTATTTGCAAATAGATCAGGCTACTGATATGTCAGCAGCTCAAATCTAAATTAATTTATTTTTAAAGCTCATTTTCAATTTTCTGAATTGGGGCAGTTTTTACCAGAATAAGGTTCAACAACACAAGGAAACTTTTCCTGGGGGAATTTCCAATCTAAAAATATTCATATGTCAAATATTTGAAAACATCAACACTAATTTGAACTTACATTATAAAAGAATCCCATGAAAATAGAAACCTTAAAAAAAAAATCCAAGAATGTGAATGACATAAAAACAGGAGGGGTAAAGCCAAATCCTCTTCCTTTATGCATGCTGCGGGGTATTAGGTTTATGAGAGCAGCCTGGCTGTGCATCTATGTCATCTGTCAATACTAAGTTGCAACTCTTGTCAAAATAAAGTCCAAATGGGATGAGAGAGGGCCAGGATTGATGTGGAATTTGTACTAGCTGACCAGATCACTTTTTCAACTCATTTCCACTGGGTGAAACAAGTTATTCTCAGACATGGCACAGGGGAGAAAAGTCCTCTGGCCTTTCCTAAGTAGAATTTATTAATTTTTTTTTGAGACAGAGTCTCACTCTGTTGCCCATGCCGGAGTTCAATGGCATGATCTTGGCTCACTGCAACCTCTGCCTCCTGGGTTCAAATGATTCTTTTGTCTCAGCCTCCAAAGTAGCTGGGATTATAGGTATGTGCCACCACACCTAGCTAATTTTTGTATTTTTAGTAGAGACGGGGTTTCACCATGTTGGCCAAGCTGGTCCACCCACCTCAGCCTCCCAAAGTGCTGGGATTATAGGCATGAGCCGCCTCACTCAGTCTCTAAGTAAAATTTTAATTCTCTTCACTGCAGTATACACTCAAGGAGGCATCCCTAAGTAGAATACAGGAAGACTGGGAATTGCAATGCTGAGTAAGTGATGCTCTAGTACTGTGTGGTTTTCTGGCCTCCTAGAATCATAGAATGGTATGAATGGAAAGAATTACTGAATCCAGAGGTCAGCAAGCTATGACCCTCAGGCTAAATGTAGCCAAAGCTAAGAATGACTAACATTTTTAAAGGCCTGTAAAAACAAAAACAACAAATATGGGACAGAGAGGACAGAGATCATATGAGGCAGAGACATATGTGGCCCCCAAAGCCTAAAATATTTACTATCTGGCCTTTTATTTAAAAAAAAAGGCCAAATCTAACCCTCTCATTTGTAAAATGAGATAGGTGATGAGTTCTAAGCTACATAAGCCAGTTAATACCAAAGTTGCAACTAGACTCCAAGTTTCTCAATTTCCGGTTGGTTTTCTTTCCACCATAACCCAGCTGTCCCCCTGTTTTGGAAAACTGGTATTGCTACACCCTTCATGGGTGTTTTTCAGCAGCCCATGTTCTTCCACTTCGCTTGGTGTTCCTTTGTTTTCAGTATAAAGAGGTTTTGTGTGCCAGGTTAACAAAGTCTAAATGACACGAATGACAATAGTAATACATTAAACACTGACCATTTCACAATTTCAGTTATCATTCAGTTACTAAACTAAACATTGAAGAAATAGTTTCTATGGGCAAGAAATAATCCTGGTACAGTAATGACAAAATAACTTTTTTTTTTGAGACAGAGTTTCACTCTTGTTGCCCAGGCTGAATGCAGTGGCGTGACCTCGGCTCCCTACAACCTCCACCTCTTGGGTTAAAGTGATTCTCCTGCCTCAGCGTCCCAAGTAGCTGGGATTATAGGCACCATGCCCGGTTAACTTTTCGTATTGATAAAAGAACTTGTAAGTCATGGTCTCTGTCCTCAGAGTTCATTTTCATGTCACCTACATTTATTAAAAAACAACTGGATACCAGGCATTGTGTTATGTGGTGGGATACAAAGAAGCCTTAAGGAGCTCACACTCAAGTAGGGAGAATGGAAAGTGGATCTGCCAAGTACAACATTAGGCTATGTCAAAACTACCAGGGAAGTGATACAAATAGAGCATAAATAAGGGATATCTGGAGGTGACAAACATCACTTCCAATTTTGGTGATTACAAAAAACTTCATAGATGAGGACAAAGTCATCCTTGAGTTTACCAATGAAGGAAGCTAAGATTTCTATAGAAGGGGACAACAGGGAAGATGGATCTAGCGGAGTTCAGCATAAGACATGGCTCTAAAGCAGAGCCTGAATCCAACACATTGCCTCTTGTTCTCACTATCTACACAATCACCAGAGAAGAGTGAAAGATGAAAAAATTACTTTTCCCATGACAAAACTGTCTGATATGGCTAACTTGAGTTTTCTAAAAATGAATACATTTAAAATTAAAACATTTGCACCAGATGGAAAACAGACTTCAGAGGAACTGAATTTTATTTGAAGAGAGAAAAAAAAAAATCCTCTCTCAAAGACTGCCCACAATGCTCTCAAAGTTAAGGGGAAAGAATCTTACCAGTTTGTAGCAAATTCCAAAAGCAAGAACATAGGTATCTATGGTGAACTTCACATCTTGGTTTTTCATCTCTATCAATACTTCCAAAGCACCTGCCAAAAGCAAAGAGTGGATCGCGGAGTTAGCCAGAGTTCCTCTACTGCTGGCCCCCAAAAGCTCTCATCTGTTCAGCACCATCAACTGAAAAGTGTATTTTGACAAAATAAAAGCTATTTCTCAAAGTCATTTAGCAATTAACTAAATGTTAAAATAAACTATCCGGTCATACAGGAAGAACTAATGTTTTAAAAGCTGCTTTACAATTTTAGCATAAGTAAAATCTGAGATATTTAGTTTAAGTGATGACACGCAATGCAATGTTTTCAAACTTCATTAGGTCTCCATAATTCAGCCACTTATCAAGAATATAAGAATCATTTTTGCATGACTCATTTTCCCCCTAATTCCTACACCAGCAAACAGCAGAATTTTTCAGCAAATAGAAACTGCAGTACTTACTTTCATATTTGCCTTTGATAAATAACATATCCATCAAAATGTTGAATGATGTGGAGTCTGAGAAGAAACCTTGCAAATGCTAATGAAGAAGAACAATACAGTTTGGTTAAAGGTGAAAACTATTTATTGAGGAGGTACTTTTACTGTCTTTTTTTTTTTTTTTTTTTT
>NW_016107365.1:1976538-1982937 GCF_001604975.1 Cebus imitator | reverse complement strand
TTTTAACGGAGTCTCTCCCTGTGGCCCAGGCTGGAGTGCAGTGGTGCAATCTTGGCTCACTGCAATTTCTGCTTCCTGGGTTCAAGCGATTCTATTGCCTCAGCCTCCCAAGTAGCTGGGATCACAGGCACGCACCACCACTGCCGGCTAATTTTTTTTTTTTTGTATTTTTAGTAGAGACAGAGTTTCACCATGTTGGCCTCGAACTCCTGACCTCAGGTGATACACCTGCCTTGGCCTCCCAACTGTCTCTTATCTATCTAGGTCTTACTTTTCAGTACACTTAACTCATTTGGCCTTCTGAATTCTCTAATGTATTTTATATACCAAGGTTTTATTTTTGAAAAACGTTCAAATGCTGCCCACTCTCTTGGCTGTCATGCCTTTGGTACTGGGCATGTTGAACAAGAGGCAAGAGGTAATGCAAGAGATCTCGGGGTTTCTTAATTACCATGAAGGACATCTTTAAGGAAACGTCGTCTGTCATGCTTAGGAGAAAAGAAACAAGCCAATTAACCCTGGAGGGGTGGTCCTGCACACTAGGTGCCAGCTATTAACATGAAATGGCAGCTATAAATACACTTGAAGACTAAGGCAGGAGGGTCATATACAACTATGGTCTTTTATTGGCAAACGGATTATACAGAATTACTTGCCTTTTGAACATTTTTTCCAAGTTGTATGTATGTATTTATTTATTTTAATTGACAAATAAAAATTGTATATATTTGGCCAGGTGTGGTGGCTCACACCTGTAATCCCAGCACTTTGGGAGGGAGAGGTGCATGACTTGAGGCCAAGAGTTCAAGACCAGCCCAGGCAATACAGCAAGACCTCATCTCTTTAAAAATATTAATAAAAATTGAAAAAATTAGCTGAGTGTGGTGGCACAGGGCTGGAGTCCTAGCTACTTGGGAGGCTGAGGTGGGAGGATTGCCTGAACCCAAGAGTTGGAGACTGCAATGAGCTATGATAATAGTGCCACCGCACTCCACCTAAGGTGACAGAGCAAGACCCTGTATCCAAGAAAACCCCCCCCAAAACAGTATGTTGTTTAAAATATGTATATATTACAGAATGGCTAAGCCAAGCTAACTAACATTTGTATTGCTTCACATATTCATTTTGTGTGGTGATGTTGGGGTTTTGGGGTTCAGGAGAGCACTCAACTCACTTCCTGGTGGGCTCCAGGCTCTTGGGTCTCCTGCTATCTCAAGAATGAGAGAGGGGACCACAGCAGGTGCACTCATAAAGTAAATATTGGACCCCAAAACAGTATTTGCAGAATGTGATTTATTCAGGTAAAGAAAAAGAGAAAGGAGAGAGAAAAAGGCTTCCACGAAGAGTGCAGAAGGGGACCCCAGGGGGGAAATCTGCCCAGAAGAGGAAAACAGGGACTTTTAACATGGGGGGAATTCCCACCTTCTCCAAGTTCCCTGGCCAGTGAAAAGAGTTCCCTTAAACTTCCACTGGAGTGATTAACTTTTGACCCTTTCCCATCCAGGATGGAGAGACATGGAAGAGGGGAATGGCACTGGGCAGTTCTTGCCCTTAAAACTACGCCCCCTTGTGGACCTGGAAAGAGAACACATTCCCTCAGCAAGAACACATAAAACCTATTCTCTAGGCAATTTTGAAGAATAAAATACATTGTCATTAACTATAGTCACTATGTTGCACAGAGAGATCCCTTGAACTTATTCTATCTAACTGAAATTTTACATCCTTTGACCAACAACTTGCCAACATCTCCTCAACATTTTGTGTGCCAAGATAATGTGACACATGGTATTCAAATGTGTCATTAAATGCCTTGCTCAAGTTCACTCTTTTTTGAGCACCTACTACGTAGACCCTGTTCTAGGTGCTGAGAATAAAGAAATTAGACAAACGGGACATACACCCTGCTCCAAACCCTACTAGGGTTTGTAATCTAGTAGAGTTTAAATTCTGGTGGGGAAGACAGTGAATAAGACAAGTGAAAAAAATATTAATTTCAGCTATTAGTAAGGTCTATGAAAAGTAAGTAGAGAAGAGAGCTGGAACGTAGTCAGGGGAGGCACTGTGAGAAGAGACCTCAGTGAGGTCAAGGAGGGACCCTCAAGGATGAGGATGCGCAGCATTCCAGTTAGAGGCTGTGAGCTCACCGTGGCCAAGGAAGAACACGCAGGTCCAGAGTAAAGTCAGCAAGGGAGAGTGGGGAGATGACACAAAGGGCCCCCTAAGTCAGAGTCAGGGGGTTGGATTTTAAGGGTGAGGGAAAGCCACCAAAGCAGCCCCAGGCAATGGAAAAGTATTTTGAGTCACCAAGGATATTTCAGAATCACAATGGATAGTGATGGCCAAATAGGAACAGCTCTGGAGTGCAGCTTCCCAGCGAGAACAATGCAGACAGTGAGTGATGATCGCATTTCCAAACGAGTTATTACTGCCCAAAGACCAGGAGATTCACAGGCTGAAAAGCACTACAAGTCTCCAGCACAGCCGTTTCAGCCAACGCAGCAGGTCTCCGCACAAAAACTCACACAAATCTGGGCGGCCATTTCAACTGGCACCTGCAACACCTGGGAGACAGAGCCACCCATTCAACTGAAAAAAGGGGGGCTGAAACAAGGAGCCAGGTGATCTGGCTCAGCGGGTCCCATCCCTACAAAGACCAGTAATATGAAATGCTCAGGACTGAGAGTTTCACAAGTGCAGCTGGACCCAGGACGGTCCCACTCTGTGGGAGGAAGGGCATCTGCCATTGCCAAGGCAGTCTGCCACTACCAAGGCAGTCTGCCATTACAGAGGCAGTCGGCCATTACTAAGGCAGACTGCCATTACTGAGGCAGTTCTAACTATACCTCTATAAACGAAACCGCAAGGAAGTTCACACAGCAGCTGGGAAGAGCCCATGGCAGCTCAGCAACTCCTCTGCTGGCAGACTGTGACTAGGCTACCTCCTAGCTGGGAAGGGCAGCTCTGAAAAAACGCAGCAGCATGTCAGGAACTTATAAATAAAGACCCACCTTCCCAAGATAGAGCACCTGGGAAAAAAGGCAGTTATGAGTTCTGCTGCAGCAGACTTAAATGTACCTGCCCAGCAATTCTGAACAAAACAACGGAGCTCACAGCTCAGCAGCTGAGTTCCTATAAGGGTCAGACTGTCTCCTCAAGCAGCTCCCTAACCCCCATATATCCACAGAGAAACCTCATAAAGTAAAGCTCAGGCTGACATCTGGTAGCTATCCTTCTGGGACCAAGATAACAGAAGAAACTGGCAGCAACCCTTACTGTTCTGTGGCCGCCACAGCTGATCCCCAGGCAAGCAGAGTCTAGAGTGGACCTCCAGCTGTCCTACAGCAGAGGGGCCTGACCATTAGAAGAAAAACAAAAAAACAGAAAGAAATAACTTCATCATCAACAAAAAGGATATCCACTCAGAGACCCCATTCAAAAGTCACCAACTACAAAGACCACAGGTAGATAAATCCACAAAGATGGGAAGAAACCAGCAAAAAAAGGATGAAAACACCCAAAACCAGAATGCCTCGCCTCCTCTAAGGGATCACAACTCCTCACCAGCAAAGGAACAAGGCTGGATGGAGAATGAGTCTGACGAATTGACAGAAACAGGCTTCAGAAGGTGAGTAATAACAAACTTATGTGAGATAAAATAACATGTTCTAACCCAATGCAAAGAAACTAAGAACTTTGAAAAAAGATTTGACAAAATGCTAACAGGAATAAACAGCTTAGAGAGAATATAAATGACCTGATGGAGCTGAAAAACACAACAAGAGAACTTCGCGAAGCATATGCAAGTTTTAATAGCTGAATTGATCAAGAAGAAAGGATATCAGAGATTGAAGATCAACTCAATGAAATAAAATGAGAAGGCAAGATTAGAGAAAAAAGAGTGAAAATAAATGAACAAAGCCTCCAAGAAATATGGGATTGTGTGAAAAGACCTAATCTACGTTTGATACGTATACCTGAATGTGACGGGGAGAATGAATCCAAGGTGGAAAACACTCTTCAGGATATTATACAGGAGAACTTCCCCAACCTATCAAGGCAGGCCAATATTCAAGTCCAGGAACTACAGAGAACACTACAAAGATATTCCTCAAGAAGAGCAACCCCAAGGCACATAATCATCAGATTCACCAGGGTTGAAATGAAGGAAAAAATGCTAAGGACAGCCAGAGAGAAAGGTCGTGTTACCCACAAAGGGAAGCCCATCAGACTCACATCAGATCTCTCGGCAGAAACCCTACAAGCCAGAAGAGAGTGGGGGCCAATATTCAACTTCCTTAAAGAAAAGAACTTTCAACCTAGAATTTCATATCCAGCAAAACTAAGCTTCATAAGTGAAGGAGAAATAAAATCCTTTATAAACAAGCAAATGCTGAGAGAGTTTGTCACCACCAGGCCTGCCTTACAAGAGCTCCTGAAAGAAGCACTAAACACAGAAAGGAACAACCAGTACCACCCACTCCAAAAATGTACCAAATGGTAAAAAGCATCGACACAATGAAGAAACTGTATCAACTAATGGGCAAAACAACCAGCTAGCATCAAAATGGCAGGATCAAATTCATACATAACAATATTAACCTTAAATGTAAATGGGCTAAATGCCCCACTCAATAGACACAGACTGGCAAATTGGATAAAAAGTCAAAACCCATCAGTGTGCTGTATCCAAAAAACCCACCTCACATGCAAGGATACACATAGGCTCAAAATAAAGGGATGAAGGAAGATTTACCAAGCAAATGGAAAGCAAAAAAAGCAGGAGTTGCAATCCTAGTCTCTGATAAAATAGACTTTAAACCAACAAAGAACCAAAGAGACAAAGAAGGGCATTACATAATGGTAAAAGGATCAATGCAACAAGAAGAGCTAACGATCCTAAATATATATGCACCCGATACAGGACCACCCAGATACATAAAGCAAGTTCTTAAAGACCTACAAAGAGACTTAGACTCCCACACAATAATAGTGGGAGGCTTTAACACTCCACTGTCAATATTAGACAGATCAATGACACAGAAAATTAACAAGGATATCCAGGACTTGAACTCAGATCTGGACCAAGGAAACCTATTAGACATCCACAGAACTCTCCACCCCAAATCCAGAGAATATACATTCTTCTTAGCACCACATCACACCTTCTCCAAAACTGACCACATAACTGGAAGTAAATCACTCCTCAGCAAATGCAAAAGAACAGAAATCATAACAAACAGTCTCTCAGACTACAGTGCAATCAAATTAGAACTCAGGATTAAGAAACTAACTCAGAACCGCACAACTTCATGGAAACTGAACAACTGGCTCTTGAATGTTGACTGTATACACAATGAAATGAAGGCAGAAATAAAGACGCTCTTAGAAACCAATGAGAACGAAGACACAACGTACCAGAATCTCTGCGACACATTTAAAGCAGCGTCTAGAGGGAAATTTGTAGCAATAAATGCCCACATGAGAAGCAAGGAAAGATCTAAAATCGAAACCCTATCACCAAAATTGAAAGAGCTAGAGGAGCAAGATCAAAAAAACTCAAAAGCTAGCAGAAGAGAAGAAATAACTAAGATCTGAGCAGAACTGAAGGAGATAGAGATATAAAAAACCCTTCAAAAAAAATCAATAAATCCAGGAGCCGGGTTTTTGAAAAGATCAACAAAACAGACAGACTGATAGCCAGACTAACAAAAAGAAAAGAGAGAAGAATCAAATAGATGCAATTTAAAAAAAACGAAAAAGGGGATATCACCATCAATTTCACAGAAATACAAACTACCATCAGAGATTACTATAAACAACTCTATGCACATAAACCAGTAAACCTGGAAGAAATGGATAAATTCCTGGACACTTGTACACTCTCAAGCCTAAACCAGGAAGAAGTTGAAACCCTGAATAGACCAATAACAAGGGCTGAAGTTGAAGTAGCAATTAATAGCCTACCCCCCAAAAAAAGTCCAGGTCAAGATGGGTTAACAGCTGAATTCTACCAGACAGACAAAGAGGAGCTGGTACTACTCCTTCTGAAACTATTCCAAACAATACAAAAAGAGGGAATCCTTTGCAAATCATTTTATGAGACCAACATCATCCTGATTCCAAAACCTGGCAGAGACTCAACGAAAAAAGAAAACTTCGGCCGGGCGCGGTGGCTCAAGCCTGTAATCCCAGCACTTTGGGAGGCCGAGGCGGGTGGATCACGAGGTCAAGAGATCGAGACCATCCTGGTCAGCACGGTGAAACCCCGTCTCTACTAAAAATGCAAAAAATTAGCTGGGCATTGTGGCGTGTGCCTGTAATCCCAGCTACTCAGGAGGCTGAGGCAGGAGAATTGCCTGAACCCAGGAGGCGGAGGTTGCGGTGAGCCGAGATCGC
>NW_016107365.1:1942494-1976328 GCF_001604975.1 Cebus imitator | reverse complement strand
AAAAAAAAAAAAAAAAAGAAAACTTCAGGCCCATATTCATGATGAACACAGATGCAAACATCTTCAATAAAATACTGGCAAACCGACTGTAATAGCACATCAAAAAGCTTATCCACTACAATCAAGTAGGCTTCATCCCAGGATGCAAGGCTGGTTCAACATACACAAGTCTATAAATGCAATCTACCACATAAACAGAACCAAAGACAAAACCACATGATCATCTCAACAGATGCACAGAAGGCCTTCAACAAAATTCAACAGCCCTTTATGCTAAAAACTCTCAATAAACTAGGTATCAATGAAAAGTATCTCAAAATAATAAAAGCTATTTACAACAAACCCACAGCCAATATCATACTGAATGGGCAAAAACTGGAAGCATTTCCTTTGAAATGTGGCACTAGACAAGGATGCCCTCTCTCACCACTCCTATTTAATATAGTATTAGAAGTTCTAGATAGAGCTATCAGGCAAGAAAAAGAAATAAAGGGTATTCAATTAGGAAAGGAGGAAGTCAAATTGTCTCTATTTGCAGACGACATGACTATATATTTAGAAGACCCCATCGTCTCAGCCCAAAATCTCCTAAAGCTGATAAGCAACTTCAGCAAAGTCTCAGGATACAAAATCAATGTGCAGAAATCACAAGCATTCCTATACACCAAAAACAGACTTAAAGAGAGCCAAATCAAGAACGAGCTGCCATTCACAATTGCTACAAAGAGAATAAAATACCTAGTGATACAACTAACAAAGGATGTAAAGGACCTCTTCAAGGAGAACTACAAACCACTGATCAAGGAAATAAGAGAAGACACAAACAGATGGAAAAACGTTCCATGCTCATGGTTAGGAAGAATCAATATTGTGAAAACAGCCCTACTGCCCAAAGTACTTTACAGATTCAACACTATCCCCATCAAGCTACCTATGACCCTCTTTACAGAACTGAAAAAACCATCTTAAACTTCATATGGAAGCAAAAGAGGGGCCACATAGCCAAGACAATTCTAAGCAAAAAGAAGAAAGCTGGAGGCATCATGTTACCTGACTTCAAACTATACTGCAAGGCTACAATAATCAAAACAACGTGGTACTGGTACCAAAACAGAGATATAGACCAATGGAACAGAACAGAGGCCTCACAGGCAATGCCACACATCTACAACCATCTGATCTTTGACAAACCTGACAAAAACGAGCAATGGGGAAAGGATTCCCTGTTTAATAAATGGCCTTGGGAAGACTGGCTAGCCATGTGCAGAAAGCAGAAACTGGACCCCTTCCTGACACCTTACACTAAAATTAACTCCAGATGGATTAAAGGCTTAAACGTAAGACCTAACACCATAAAAACCCTTGAAGAAAACCTAGGCAAAACCACCCAGGACATAGGCATAGGCAAGGACTTCATGACTAAAACACCAAAAGCATTGGCAAAAAAGCAAAAAGAGAAAAAAGGGATCTAATTAAACTCCAGAGCTTCTGTACAGCAAAGGAAACGATCATTAGAGTGAACCGGCAACCAACAGAATGGGAAAAGATTTTTGCAATCTACCCATCTGACAAAGGGCAAATATCCAGAATCTACAAGGAACAAAAACAGGTTTAAAAGAAAAAAAAACAAACAAACCCATTCAAAAGTGGGCGAAGGATATGAACAGACACTTTTTCAAAAGAAGACATTTATAAAGCCATCAAACATGAAAAAATGCTCATCACTGGTCATTAGAGAAATGTAAATCAAAACCACACTAAGATACCATTTCACACCAGTTAGAATGGTGATCACTAAAAAATTTGGAGACAACAGATGCTGGAGAGGATGTGGAGAAACAGGAACACTTTTATACTGTTGGTGGGAGTGTAAATTAGTTCAACCATTGTGGAACACAGTGTGGCGATTCCTCAAGGACCTAGAAATAGAAATTCCTTTTGACTCAGCAATCCCATTACTGGGTATATATCCAAAGGATTATAAATCATTCTATCATAAGGACACATGTGCACGTATATTCGCTGTGGCACTGTTTACAATAGCAAAGACCTGGGACCAACCCAAATGCCCATTGATGATAGAGTGGACAAGGAAAATGTGGCACATATACACCATGGAATACTACACAGCCATAAAAAATGATTAGTTTGTGTCCTTTGTAGGGACATGGATGAATCTGGAAACCATCATTCTCAGCAAACTGACACAAGAACAGAAAATCAAACACTGCATGCTCTCATTCATAGGCAGGTGTTGAACAATGAGATCACATGGACACAGGGAGGGGAGCATCACACACTGGGGTCTGTTGTGGGGGGATTAGGGGAGGGACAGCATGGGGTAGGGAGGTTGGGGAGAGACAACATGGGGAGAAATGCCAGATATAGGTGATGGGGGGATGGAGGTAGCAAATCACATTGCCATGTAGGTACCTATGCAACAATCCTGTATGTTCTGCACATGTACCCCAGAACCTAAAGTGCAATAAAATATTTATATATATATTATATATATATATATATTATATATATAGTTAACAAAAATATATATATATATAATATATATATATAGTTAACAAAAAAAGAAAAATGTAAACAGAAATAGACTAAATAATTTAACCCACTATATCCAAGATGTAATTTTCAACATGTAATCAATATAAAAGTTATTAAAATACATTGGATTCTTTTTTTTTTTTTTTTGAGACAGAGTTTTACTCTTGTTGCCCACCCAGGCTGCAGTGCAATGGCATGGTCTCAGCTCACTGCAACCTCCACCTTCCAGGTTCAAGCAATTTTTCTGCCTCAGCCTCTGAGTAGCTGGGATTACAGGCATGAACCACGACGCCCAGCTAATTTTGTATTTTTAATAGAGACAGGCTGGTCTGGCTGGTCTCTATCTCCCGACCTCAGGTGATCTGCCCTCCTTGGCCTCCCCAGGTGTTGGGATTACATGCGTGAGCCACCGTGCCCAGCCTGCATTCTCTTTTTTATACCAAGTAATTAAACTCCATCATATACTTTATACTTACAGCGCATGTAAAGTTGAGTTAGCCACAGTTCAGTGACTAATGTGGCTACCACGTTGACAAAGCTACAGGGTTTTAAGTTACAACACTTCTGGTAGAAGCAGGATTAGGTCCTCTGTCACTTATTCAAATTTGTTCATTCTACTCCAGAAAACTTGCTTATACACGAGTTTTTCATATACAAGTAGGCTAAAAAAAGAAACCCTTTGCTTTCATCTTTCTTTTATAGTTTTGTTTTTATCATCATAGTCATGGCTATGATTTATTACAGCGGGAAACTTGTTTTCCTTTAACTGCAACATTATGTTTATAGTCAAATAATACAAAACATATAAAATAAAAAGTGAGAATTTTTAATAATTGTACTCCCTAAAGATAAAGTGATTTAGTGTATATCTTTCCAGCATATATGTATCTATATTTTGTTAAAATGTTAATGTTAATATGTGTCTTTTTTTTTTTTTTTTTGAAGAACAAAAAAATCTTTATTGTCTAGAAATACATATATATATATATATATAATTTTTTTTTTTTTTTTTAGGAAAAAACAGGATCAAACTATCTGTACCATTCTGAGACTATCTTTTCTCTGCTTACTGATATATCTTGATCATCTTTCTAATACACAGGTGTCATTAAAGATGGGCAAGCCTAGAGTTAACACACCCACCATGTACAGAAAACGCTTTGTATAAAAAAAGAGTAAGAGGCTGAAGCACATTCAGCTCCACAGAGACAGTGCTGGGGCAAGTGAGAGCCAGATGGGCGCTGGTTGACTCTGTGCATCGCTGAGGAAAAATAACTAAACATGGGCAAAGGAGATCCTAAGAAGTCAACAGGCAAAATGTCATCACATCCATTTTTTGTGCAAACTTGTTGGGAGAAGCTTAAGAAGCATCCAGATGCTTCAGTCAATTCCTCACTCCTTCCTTTTCTAAGAAGCAATCAGAAAGGTGGAAGTCCATGACTGCTAAAGAGAAAGGAAAATATGCAGATATGGCAAAGGCAGCAAGGCCTGTTATGAAAGAGAAATGAAAACCTATATCCTTCCTAAAGAGGAGACAAAAGAAGCTCATGGATCCCAACGCACCCAAGAGGCCTCCTTCAGCCTTTTTCCTGTTCTGCTCTGAGTATCACCCAAAAATCAAAGGAGAACATCCTGGCCTGTCCATTGGTGATATTGCAAAGAAACTGGGAGAGACGTGGAATGACACTGCTGCAGGTGACAAGCAGCCTTATGAAAAGAAGGCTGTGAAGCTGAAGGAAAAATATGAAAAGGATGTTGCTGTATATCAAGCTAAAGGAAAGCCTGATGCAGCAATAAAGGGAGTTGTCAAGGCTGTAAAAAGCAAGAAAAAGTAGGAAGAGTAGGAAAACAAGAAGATGAAGAGAATGAAGAAGATGAAGATGATGATGAATAAGTTGGTTCTAGTGCAGTTTTTGTCTTGTCTATAAAGCATCTAACCCTCCTGCACACAACTCACTCTTTTTAAAGAAGAAAATTGAAATGTAAGGCTGTGTTAAGATTTGTTTTTAAACTGTACAGTGTCTTTTTTTTGTATAGTTAACACACTACTGAATGTGTCTTTAGATAGCCCTGTCCTGACGGTATTTTCGATAGCAACTAACCTTGCCTGGTATAGTATGGCGGCTGCAAATTGGCATGGAAATTTAAAGCAGGTTGTTGTTGGTGCACAGCACAAATTAGTTATATATGGGGATGGTAGTTTTATCATCTTCAATCTGATGCAGCTTATATGAAATAATTGTTCTGTTAACTGAGTATCATTCTGCAATTGCAAAAAAAAAAAGTTGCAGCTGTCTTGATGACATTCTAAATGCTTCTAAGTAAATACAGTATATTTTTTATTTTTTAAAAGAAAGTGTAAGAAGCAGAAGAACAACTCAGCTTATAAGTTCCTAAATACACAAAAATGTACCTGGTGGCCAGCTGTGGCCCAAAATTTAGCAATTATTTCTGATTATGGGAACTGCAACCTCATGAAAAGTGGTCTAAGCTTACACTCCCCCAAAGTGATGTTTCTGTTCTCTGCATGGTATCTGGTAATCAAAATGACTTTATAATGAATGAATGAATGAATTTATAATGTCTCTAGGTCCTAGTTTCTTTATCTGCAAAATGGAAATGTACCTCATCAAGACTATTGTGGAAAACAAATAAAATGAAACATTTAAAGTACTTAAATACAATGCCGAAAACATAGTAAATATTTAATGAGTAGCTGTAAAAATTTTTATTTACATTTGTTTTAGGGAAAAGAAAGTCAGAATATGTGAAAGTATCTTGAAAATGGAAAAGTACTTTCCAAATGTAGTCTTCAACCAGAAAAATACAAATAGAAAATTAAGAGGGAACACAGGTAAAGGATAGGAATGTCAGTCTTTAAATGGAAGCTGTGTTAAGCTCTTCTCTATTGAAAGCCCTTGAAAGAGTAGGTATACAACCCATGCTGATACACATCCAAAGTAGGATCATCTGTACCTAGACCTCTTCCACACTTGTTCTATATCACTCCACCCCTCTTCACACAAACTGACTGCAAGGAAACTAAAAAATGCAGAGAAGTGCTTATTCATTCAGCCCAGCAGCCTTTCTTGGAAAATCTAACCCAGGAATAATGTGCATGGAAGAGATGCCTTTTCCAATATCACCAAAAACACACACATTGGCACAGAAAACAATTAGGAAACAATAACCTGGTCTTTCATGAGCTCCACTGCAGATTCCTCAAGATCCAACTCGTAACACAGCCTCATGAAAAGTGGTCCGAACTTATACTCCCCCACAGTGATATTTCTGTTCTCTGCATGGTACCTGGTAATCAAAATGATTCAATGAGCTGAAAGGTAGGAAACAGGAAAAAGGACAGACACAGACTGCGGCATGTACTGTGCCAGGTGCTAGGACACAATAGAGAATGAGGTTTTCTCACAGTCTGGACGGGGAGAAGTGATTTCCAACAATCAGGAATCCTGGAGTGCAGAAGTATACCAAGCATTTAAATAAACAGAGTTTATAGCAGGCTGACATAAAATAAGAGAAACAGAGGGAAAATATACATTGTAATCATTCTCTAAATTTAAAAACAACCCTGAGACTGAGTGTGAGCACACCTTAGGAAACAGCAGGAGTCTAGTAGCATCTGTAAGTGCATCAGAATAGGCCCCACCCAGAGAACAAAGGAAAGTAGGGTGATGCTCTATGCTCCTGGAGGCTGGCTTCATCCTCATATAGGATGGCAAAGAACCAACAGACACATTTACAATTTATAGCAAACTCTCTGCTTTTCTAAGTTTGGGAAAGGTACACAAGAGCTACAATCACCTGGCTAAGCAAGTTAAATGTGGTTTTGAACGTTTAAGTTTTGTTTTGTTTCTTTTTTTGAGATGGAGTCTTGCTCTGTAGCTCAGACTGGAATGCAGTAGCACAATCTTGACTGACTGCAACCCCCGCCTACGGATCCCAGTTCAATTCTCCTGCCTCAGTCTCCTGAGTAGCTGGGATTACAGGCACACGCCACCATGCCAAGCTATTTTTCTATTTTTAGTAGAGACGGGGTTTCACCATGTTGGCCAGGCTGGTCTTGAACTCCTGACCTTGTGATCTGCCCACCTTGGCCTCCCAAAGTGCTGGGATTACAGGGGTGAGCCATGACACCTGGCCTGAACTTTTAAGAAAAAGCTAATGTCAAAGACAATGATGTCTTCTATGTGGCTTGAGACTTCTACAGGCAGCCAGCCTGCCAGTCAGAGCTGCATATCACTACTGTAAATTTACTTTCAATAACCAACTCTTTTTGCTTTAGACACCAAGAGGACAATATATGACAAAAGGAACACTTCATTATGTGTAAATCAGATTTTAGAAAGATGTACTCATTATAAATCTTCATATTCATATTCCTTTTAGATTTAGATTAATATGATGAATGAATCTAAAATACCTTGCAGTAAAGTGCTGACAACAAAACAGAATGCTTTTTACCTTCTGCCAAAATCATCAAGGAATCAGAGTAGCATTACGCTAGTTTATTCTAAACACATGTACTACAATGATACCATAATAGGATAATGATGTGTACTTTGATACATTTCATAATCCACTTACAGAACTTACAAATAATATTTACTGCTTCATTACAACACTCATAAATTAATTTGTTAGAAGCCAATATAGGATAGTGGTAAAGGGTTTTTAGACTCTGAATCCAAACTGATCATTCAAGTCCTAGCTCTTCTGTTTATAAACTGTGTGACCATAAGCAAATTAATTAACTATTCTCTGCCCCTGTCTCCTCACCTGTAAAATGGAAGGAAGAAGAGAACCCAATAAGTTTTTGTGTGTGTGTGTGTGAAGATTAAATGAGATGATGTGCCTGGCACACAAGTCTTCAACATATGTTAGCTCTTATAAAATGTACGGCATGCTAAGAAAAACATCTTTAAAAATCAACATATTTCAGTAAATATTCTCATGAGAAACTTGTGCCAGATTAAAAGCAAAAGAAAGCAAAAACAAGTTTTCTGATTTGACATTAACACTCTAAATGACATTCACATTAATAAAAGTGCTAGAAAGTCACTGAGATAATGAATTGCCTTCTGGGCAAGAAATGTTGAAGAGGATCTAAAATCCCTCAATAAACCAAACAGCATTTGGTCAACACAATGAGGGTATTAAGATGTTTCCCATTTTGGGCTCGATAAAAAGCTTATGTTTCAGCTCATGACTCTTCTTTCCCAGTCGTGGGCTGCCTGACCCAGGAAGAAAGAGAACATGATGGTTGAGCCTTGGATCTACCCATCTCGTCCAGCTGTCTGCAAGTAGAGAGGGAAAGATCAGCAACTGGGTAGAGAGTTATTAGCATCAGTAAAGGAACTGAGTCACACTCTGAATATTTATGATAAAAACAGGAGTAGAAAGAGTGTTCAGAATATTTATCTCATTTTACTACTCTTATAAACATCAAATAGCTTTGTGTAGTAAAATGTGTGAGAAGAAAACATGCCAGAGGGAAATGATTTAACTTTGTGAAACTGAAATATAGAATTAAGTTTGCAGATATAGTGTGACTTTAAATTAGCATAATGCTTTTGGAAAATAATCTGACAGTTATATTGATAAATTTTTAAAAAGTTCATACCCCCTGATCCCCAAAAGGAAACAAACAGTAGTTTTATGCAGAGAGTTTCTCATCATGACATTATTTATACTGGTGAAAAATTATAAATAACTTCAATGTCCAACAATATGGGCATGGTTAATGAAAATATCCAATGTATAATGAAATATTGTATTGTCATTAAACTATGACTCCTAAGGATATGATTAACAAGGAAAAAAATTTATATTAATTTAGAAAATAATTACACAGAAATAATTATAACAATGTAAAAGAAAATCTGCCAAAATAATGAAATCTTTGCATCTGTGAAAAAAAAATGCAAAAATCTCAACAGCGGTTTCTTAGATGTAAGCAGCTGGCCCCAAAGATGGCCGTCATCAATTCCTTCCATTAATCCAGAGGTGGAATCCTTTTCCCCTCCCCTTTACTTGGATCTGGACAGGTATCTTGCCTTGACCAAGAAAAGCCATGCCAATTCTGGGCAACTCTATCATGCCTGGCAGCTCCCATCTGGGCTGTGGGCCAATGCAGCTCAAACCAACAAATGAATGATGAGGCACTCCAGAAAGATAGGGAGCAGCCACATGGAGGAGCAATGAGGCATCACAAACTCAAGAGAGGCCTTCTTGGACCATGCAGTACAGCCCAGCTACCAGTTGACTGCAGATAAGTGAGTGGCTTCATCTGACACCAACAAAGAACTGCTCAGTGGAGATGGGCCTCAATTCCTGATCCCAGAACTATGAAAATTAATAAACAGTTGCTGTGTTAAGCCACTAAGTTCTGGTGTGGTTTGTTATGCAGCAACAGACAACTGAAACAGCAGAATTTGTGATATATTTCTCCTTTCTACTTTTTGGTGTTTTTCAATTTTTCAGTGAATTTTTTAATTTTCCTTTTTTTAACTTAAAGACATTTTTTCATGTTATAAAATATTCACTGTAGACAAGTTTGAGAAATCAGAAAAATATACATTTAGACAAACAAAAAATACATAATCCATAATTCCCAGAGAATCACAGTTAACTCGTTATATAATCTCCTAGTATTCTTTATATGATTATCCTGTATTTCTCTCTATAAATATACATATAAAATCCAGGTTCATGTACAGAAACAGATCTTTAAAAAATGGAAAAGAGGGCTAGGCATGGTGGCTCATGCCTGTAATCCTAGCACTCTGGGAGGTGGAGGCGGGTGGATCACTTGAGTCCAGGATTTCATGACCAGCCTGGCCAACATGGCAAAACCCATGTCTACTAAAAATATGAAAATTAGCCAGGCACGGTGGCAGGTACCTATAATCCCAGCTACTTGGGAGGCTGACACAGGGAGGATTGCTTGAACCTGGAGGTGGAGGTTGCAGTGAGCTGAGAGATCATGCAATTGTACTCCAGCCTGGGCAACAGATCAAGACTTCATCTCAAAAAAAAAAAGAAAGAAAAAGAAAATAGTTTTTAAAAAATGGAAAAGAGCAATGAACTTAATTTCAGAAATGAAGTCTGTTGATTTGATGTCATACTGCTCCCTGGTAAGTGAAGCCTTTACTAGCTTTCCCAGTGGCAGGCTATGCTTACATGTGAGTTCCTTCTGACACGGGAAACTTTTAATAATGGATCAGAAAGGTATAGCAGGACTGGAGGAGGGAGAATAGTTAGGGTCACTGAAAAGATCCAGGTGAAAGACATTAAAGCGTGAACTAAGACATTGGTAACAGGAGAGAAAGAGGAGGGCTGGAGCTGAGAGAGATACCAAGGAAATGGAAGCAACAGGATTTCTTACCCTATCAGGAAACAGAGGCAAATGAGATGAAAGTAAAGAGGCTGCAAAATATCTATCCTGAGTGACTAGCCAGTGAGAAGGAAAACAGAGGAAGAGGAGTGAATTTGCACATGTTGAATTTGAAGACCTAGGGGATATGTCAGTGGAGTTAGTGAATAGGCTGGTAACTTCTTTAGACATAAAATATCTGCTTTTCTATCCTTAGCACCCAGCATGTAGCAGGAACCCAGTAAGTGTGTGCTCAATGAGTGAATGTAAGTGTCTGAAATTCAAAGCAGGCATATGAAAAAGAGATTTGAAAGTCATTGGTGTAGAAGTGGCAAAATCTTGGAAATGGATGAGACTGCTCACAGAAAGGAACAGAGTATGAAGGGATGAGGGTGGCAGCATTCTAAGGAAATGCCTCACCTGTAAATGACATTTTTAGCCAGCTCCACATGGTCCCGGGACTCACACAAATGAAGTAAGGTTATCAACTCCCCCTTCAAGATGAGCTTGTTCTGGATGAGTTTCTCTTCCAAGTTTCTAAAATAGGTTTCTGGAAGAAAACATAGTATGGTGGCCATCACTCAGGCTGACTGGCAGTATAAGGAGCCTGACCTAGGGAAGATGGGGAAGTCCAACCCCAGCTCACTGCAAAAGGGCACTGAGAGGGGCTCAGGGACACACAGCTGCCACCACTGGCTAATCTCCTCTAGAAAAGTGTCAGCAGATGGCATCTGTCATAGGAATCTGGGGCATGGGCACAGGGCCAGGCTCACTCAAGACTCTGTAAAATAAAATCTCTGGGGTAAGAGCTCAAGAATTAGCATTTTTGATTCCCTAGGTAATCCTCTGGTATACTGAAATTTGAGAACTACTGTCCCAGAGGCTTGGCTCAAATAACTGAATCTCCAGGTGACTCATGAGAAAAAAGAAAGAAAATGTAGCTAGACACTCAAACCATCAACTGGCAGAGAGCCACACAGGAAAACTAAAAAGAAAATGTGAGTTGAAGGTAGGTTTGTCCACAGTGGTGGACTCACATGACTTATGTTTCTTTCATTTGATTCAACTTTACCTCTTTTTCATTCCTCTTGGTTTCTTTCTACTCAGCTGTTAGAAAGTATGCTCAAGTACTATGCAATGGGCAGGGGGGAAAACAGTCCTCCAAACAGCAGCAAACAGTTTTTTAGTGACAGAATCATTTCAGCATCATTACAGTCTATCATTCTCCCTTGTCTTTGTATCTGATCAACTGTGGGGACAAAAACCAAAAGGAAGCACCTCTTCTTGGCATCAAGGAGGGGCTGTATTCCCACCAAAATGTGGGGTGAAAAGCAAAGCAGGCACCAAGCAAGCATCTGCTTTCCAGAAGGCAGAACTGTTGTCAGTATCAGAAGCTGCCAGGAAATGGTTATAGGATTTGTTCCAAAGCCCAGAGCTATGAAGGAATGCTGCTGAAAGGAGAGGCACAAATACATGTAAAATACAAGAACTAGAAGCAGGGGCATTCTTCTCGATTTACAAGAAAAGACCCACTACGTTTGAGATAACGCAGTGATCTTCCCATTTTTATTTGCAGAACCACGTTAACAGTTACAGGCTCTAGAGATGGAAGCACCTGGGCTGAAATCTAAGCTCAGCCACTTGCACTCTGATGGAGACCCTTGTCTGTAAGACTTGATTCCTCATGTGTAAATTAAGGATCGTGGTACCTTCCTCATGGGGTTACCTGAGATGATCTATGTAAAGCATTTGCCATATGCTAACTGCCAGTAAATAGAAACATTATTGTTCCTATTTTCATTCCTTCTGTCGGATCTATGAGGATTTAGTCTATTAAATATTTCTAAGTGATTTCCAATCTAAAAAGTCTAAAGTCATCAAAGAGATGACATTACATCTTGTACCTCTTAATCCTTCTTAATAAACCTTAAGAGGCCAGGTGCAGTGGCTTATGCCTGTAATCCCAGCACTTTAGGAGGCTGAGGTGGGCAGATCACTTGAGGTCAGAAGTTCGGGACCAGCCTCACCAACATGGTGAAACCCCCGCTCTCTACCAAAAATACAAAAAGTAGCCAGGCATGATGGCACACATATGTAATTCCAGCTACTGGGGAGGCTGAGGCATGAGGATCATTTGAACCTGAGAGGCAGTGGTGGCAGTGAGCCGAGATCACGCTACCGCACTTCAGCCTGGGTGACAGAGCGAGACTCCATCTCAGCAAGTAAAAAAAAAAAAACAAACAAAAAACAAGAATCCAAAATTTCAACTTGTGTTTTAAAACAAATCAATCAACATTTAAGTATGTATCATATAATCATACTCAGAAGTATCCTTCTTTGTGTGTGAGACACTAAGAAGGATAAAGAATAGTTCCTGCCCTCAAAGAACTTAAAGCCTATTTGGGAAGGCAAAAGCTCTACTTATACAAAGCTACCTGAAAACAGTAACGGAGGAGGTGACACAGGAATGACTAGAAACATAATAGGACTCTTCTGTCCTGTTATGATACCTAGTATAACTCAGAGTGGGCAGAAGGGTCCTATTACAACCTTTACTATTATGACTCAGGACAGACTAGGTTGGTGAAAGTGGAGGGGTACCAGTGAGGAAAAAAAAGGGCTGAATTGGGTTGGAGAAATGGAGGAGGGAGGCATTCTAGGTATGGGAATCAGCATGAGTGACAGAAGAGAACTGGGAGTGAAAGGTGTGGAGGGAAGAGCTGTGATAGATGAACCAGAAACCATGCTGAACTCTAGAAAGGATGGAGTCCACTAAGACAGCCAGGATGCCAGAGGGATGAGGACATTAATGGTGTGGTATACAACAGAGTACCACTGTGGGATCTCAAAATGATGAAAGGTTGACAGGATTTTAAACATATCAGTCTGACAACAGAGCAGATTGCCAATGATTACATTAATTGCCTTTCAGAACCTGTACACAACTGCCACAACCTTATGAAGACTACAATTGGAAATCACAACCGGATGACATAAAGCCCTAACTGCAAACCTCACAAGGATCTAAAATACCTGTGGTAGAAAGAAAAGATAAGTGAAATCTAGATTGAGCCTACTAACCTGGGGATAAATATATTCCCCACATTCCAAAGGTTTATTTTTTTGTCCCATATGTCGCGTTATATAACAGTATGTTTAGTGGAGCAGCGAGAGCACACTGATTTCTGGAGAACTGAATTGTGAGGAAATGGAGACAGAAAGTATCAGGATGGGTGCAGTGGCTCACGCCTGTACTTTAGGAGACTGAGGTGGGAGGACAGCTTGAGCCTGGGAGTTTGAGACTAGCCTAGGCAACACAGTGAGACCCTGCCTCTGAAAAACTAAAAATTAGGCAGGCATGGTGGCACTGTAGTCCTAGTCACTCAGGAGGCTAAAGCAGGAGGATTGCTTGAATCCAGGAGTTTGAGACTGTAGCGAGCTACAATGGCACCGACTGTACTCCAACCTAGGTTACAGAGCGAGACCCTGTCTCTTAAAAAAAAAAAAAAAAAACAAAATAAAGAGAATGTTAATATGTTAATCAGCTCACAAACATCTGCCATTGAGAGGAAGGAGACCTGGGTCTATGGATGAAAAAGTCAACAGGGACACCAAGATTTATTGAAAGAAAGTCTTGATGTGTTCACAACTGGGGATCAATGGGGTGCATCCACAACTCCCAGGGACCACTGCTGTACCCAAACACAATAAATGGGTTTAAAGTGCTGGGAAGAACTCTGCGCAGGAGGGAGAGAATGAATGAAACAAGATTTCTCAGGTGCTGAAAAGTAGTAAGACCTAAGGTGGTGTTCTTGTGTTTTTAGCTTTTTATAACAAAAATCTTCAAACATATCCAAGAAATGAAAGAACAGTATAATAATACCTCTAAGTGCCATTTTCCAGCCTCAATAATTACCAATACTTTGCTAATTATGTTTCCTCTACTCTACAATCCCCAAACATACTGGTTTGCTTTTCTTTTTTTTTTTTTTTTTCCCCAAAGCAAATCCGAGATTTCTCTCTTTTTTTTTTTTGAGACAGGGTCACTACAGGCATGCATCACCACACCCAGCTAACTTTAAAAAAATTTGTAGAGATGGGGGTCTATGCTGCTTAAGCTGATCTCAAACTCCTTGGCTCAGGAAATCCTCCTGCCTTGGCCTCCCAAAGTGCTGGAGTTATAGGCATGAGCCTTGATGCCAGCAAAATCCTAGGTTTGATGGTCAGGTTTCTTTTTTTTTTTTTAAATAAATTTTTGATCCTACTGACTTCTAGCACAGAGTGAAAAATATCAAAAAGTACCATCACACACAGTACTGTTTTGTTTCATTTGATTTCATTTATATATAGATACGCATGTGTGTACTGAGATGTAACATAAAATGCATTTTCACTGAAGGTTACATTGAAAAGTTTCAAAGCCAATCATCTGAAGTTCTTAAAATTTATTGTGCATATGAATGAATTGGGGCCTTTCTATCTGCATTTCTATCAACCACCCAACAGATGCTGACGTTGCTTGTCCTCAAACCATAGTTTAAGTGGCATAGATCTAGACAGGACCAATGGCAGCACTAGCTTTAGTATTTCTCTGGGATCGTAAGAAAAGGGATAAGAGGAGAGCTGTAGACTTTGTAGCAGCAAACTGTGAGATGTGAGCTGAATATAAGAGCACACTATGAAACTAAATATAAACGGTCTCAACTTTTTCTAAGGCATAATAAAATCACTGAAGGAGACACTGAATAGGGGTGAAGACAGAGAAACGTAAATGACAGATGACAGAATTAACAAAATAGATTCTATTACCTTTAGTGCCAGGAAGATTACACGCAACAGCCACTTTCTTATGCTGAAATTCTTTTAGTTTCACAATGTTATCTGTAAGTAGGTATCTTTTAGCTAAAAATCAGAGAAAGGAAAAAGTAAAGTCATTTTGATTGTTTTAAACGTTAGCAAATAACATGAGTAGAGCTTGACTCTCTCTGATTAACTGATCTTATCTTCACCTATTATAAACAATTCATTAGACAGGTGACAGTAACTCCTGGGAAAAAACATTTCTGGACTACCAGCGAATGCAAATCCTCACCAAAAGAGGGTTTACTTGTGTGCACAAAAGAAGTTAGTGATTAACCGTGTGGGGACTGATTGACAGGAAGTTGGGATTTGAAGTACAAATAGGCATTTGCCATTTGATTAAAGGGTAACAAGGGCATTAAAAAAAAAAAAACCTAATATCTAACATTTAAATGTAAAACAGGCATATTTAGTTTTGGTTTATCCAGGGAGAAGCATAGTGTAGTGGAAAAGGCTGCAGTGTGGCCAGTGGAATTCCCAGTTTTGTCTTCTGTGAAATGAGGGTTAAGGCCTCTCGGATGTGAACCCAAAACACATCTGAGATGCATGGAAATCACTGGTAACAGCTGAGTAGATTTGGGAAACATCATCCTTTCTTTAGGATCCTCAGCTGTGCATGACACAAAATGGACGAAGCTTGGCCAAAGAATCATACACCAAGAGTTCTGTGAGCTGCAATAACAAGGTAACAATAAAAATTGCTATTTATTTACGGACAGGCAGTCCAGTGAAGTGGTTAGGAACAGGTCTCTATTGTTGGCTGTGTTCAAATCCCGCCTCTACCAGTTCCCTCTGACCTTGGGCAAATTACTTAACCTTGTTCCTTCTCTGTAAATGGAGAAAAGAATGTTACTTCTCTTGCTGAGTGTTGTTTAGAGAAAAGGAATTAATGTATGTAAAATACATTAAAATAAGGCCTGACAGTGTTAAATATTTTTACCGTCACTCACTAGCATTTTCTAATTTAATTTGTTTCATAGAGATGTTAAAGGATAGTTTTGAAAAATGAAGAAACATGCTAAAGGTCTTTTAGATTGTTAGCAAAAGTGAGACTCCATAAGACCTCTGCTCCCAAACTGCAGAAAAGAAAAAGAAAAGCAGGGCGCGGTGGCTCACTCCTGTAATCCCAGCACTTAGTTGGGGAGGCTGAGGCGGGTGGATCACGGGGTCAGCAGTTCGAGACCAGCCTGGCCGACTTAGTGAAACCCCGTCTCTGATAATAATACAAAAAATTAGCCGGGCATGGTGGCGCGCGCCTGTAGTCACAGCTACTCGAGAGGCTGAGGCAGGAGAATCGCCTGAACCTGGGAGGCGGAGGTTGCAGTGAGCTGAGATCGCGCCGCTGCACTCTACCTTGGGCGACAGAGCAAAACTTAGTCTCAAAAAAAAAAAAAAAAAAAAGAAAAAAAAAAAAAAAAAGAAAAAAAGAAAAAAAAAGGAAAGAAAAAAAAAAAAAAAAAAAAAGAAAGAAAGAAAAGAAAGAAAGAAAAGAAAAGGAAAGAAAGAAAAGAAAAGAAAAAGAGAAATGTCACCCAAGGCGGGAAGGGTGTTCCTGAAGAGCAACGTCGCCCCATCTGAGGGAGTACTACAGCCCCAGGGTCAAGACCCCAGCCATCCTTCGATTTGCAGGCACTGGGGGTATCCACGACCCCAATTCAGGGGCAACCACTGAATCCACGTGCAACTAGATGGCAAGGGTGAGCTCCAGGCCAGTGAGTGACTTAGGAGCTCCAAAGAGATGCTAGCTGGGGTCTAATACTCCCTTCTCTCCCATCTCGCCCCTCCTTCACTGGGCTAAGGCTGCCGATACCTCCGAGAGGGCAGCGGTAGCAGGCAGAGCCGGAGCCTCCCACCCCGGGATACGCCGAAAACTGCAGGGCCTGCAGGAGAACTCCACAGGAAGGCCGAAGTGCAGCAGCCATACCGTCACGGACCATACCAATTGCCGGAACCGTGGCGAGGAGGCGGGGCGTCGGTCCTGACGCCGAGGGCGACGAACAGGATTCGTCCAATTCTGGGCGCCCCAGAGGTCGAGTAACCCCGCCCCTTCCTCTGTCCGTAACCCCCCCGGCCATTCCTTTTGGTACGCTCCAAGATGGCTGCCTCCATGGTGCGGCGCGGGATTTTCCTGACGCGGCAAGTGGTTGCGTCTCAGCTCTTCCCTGCAGGTTGGCGGGACAGCTTCATTAAGGCCCCTGATTATTCTGTTCTTGAGTGAAGGGAGCGGAGGGTTTTCAAGAGAAGAGAAAGTGTTTCTGGAATCTGATTGCTAGGGAAGCCATTTGGGGTGTTTGGTAGCGCAGAAGAAGGAGACAAGGTCTCTGATCCGTTTCCTCCCCCTAAAATAACAGTGTGTGCCTCTCCAAAGGTATGAAGAGCAGTGGAAGGTTGCGGCATGAGGGAATTTGCGTATGATTCACCAGATTTATGTGTTGGGGTGGTCGTCTTTTTGCTGACTACGAAAAACCCAAATGTGTGCCGGACACAGTATCCCACGCCTGTGGTCCCAGCACTTTGGAGGTCCGAGGCGGGCGGATTTCTTGAGGCCAGGAGTTCGAGACCCGCCTGGTCAACATGGCGAAACCCCATCTCTACTAAAAAATACCAAAAAAATTATCTGGGCGTAGTGCACGCGCCTATAATCCTAGTTACTCGGGGCGGGGTGGGTGTGTGGGCTGAAGCAGGAGAATCGCGTGAGCTCGGGAGGCGGGGGTTACAGTGAACAGAGATAGGGCCACTGCATTCAAACCTGGACAACAGAGCGAGACACTGCCAAAAAAAAAAAAAAAGAAAAGAAAAAGAAAAACTTAAATGTGTCCATTCCTGAGGCTGTGAAGTTTTTCTCCCTTCTGAGGTTTCTTTAGAGGGACTTTAGATAAGCATTTTCCCCACCACCTTACATTTAGCTGGACCCCTGGTCTTCGTGGAATACTTTTTAAATATTAATCTTATTTTATATCATTTCATGTAATGACCTTGAGCACAACTTTTGATTGACCTTTCTTTATTAGTTTTTCACGTGTAGACAATAAATGCTAATAGTTACTTGTAAAGTACTTTGATATCTGAACGAAATGGCAGCCCACTCAAAGCCTGCATACTGGATCTGATAATGAAAACATTGGGAAAATTTGTTTGTTTTGAGACTGAGTTTCGCTCTTGTTGCCCAGGCTGGAGTGCAATGGTGCTATCTCAGCTCACCGTAACCTCTGCTAACCAGGTTCAAGCAATTCTGCTTCAGCCTCCCAAGTAGCTGGGATTACAGGCATGTGCCACCACGCCCAGCTAATTTTGTATTTTTAGTAGAGTTTTCTCCATGTTGATCTGGCTGGTCTCGAACTCCAGACCTCAGGTGATCGGCCTGCCGGAGCCTCCCAAAGTGCTGGGATTACAGGCGTCAGCCACCGCTCTGGGCCAAAAAGTTTTAAAGTTTTTACAAAAGCCAAATTGGCAGTGATTCTAACCGCATAATCCAGACAGATGTATTTGATAATTTGATAAAAATGCAATAATCACACTCTATTTTTCCAGCGCCTTTTATCTTCCCTTTCCAACCTACCTCACATGCCCTATTTTTTTTTAAAAAAGCAAGGCTCACACTTCTTTAGGAACAGCCATTAAACATCAATGTGAAACCTCATAGTTGGCCACCAGTTTTCTGAAGATTCAGTGGTTGACCTGGTGAAAAGTTATGCACAGTGTTTGCCACCTTAGTAAGAATTAGCTGTGTAGCTATTTTCCGTTCATGTGGTTTCCGTGAACAACTGCACACAGAAGGCCTTCTGGGAGTACTGTCTTTCCTCACCATCACCTCCCCAGCTTTTTAATCTTCCAGTTCAGAACTGTTGAGCAATGATCTAGATATTGTCCTTTCTGACTCCACAATATAGAAGGGTGACTACTTATGCTAGACTGAAGCATATGCTAGAATGAAGGCATGGAGAATAAGAGATAATAATAAGTAGAGAGTAAGCAAGTCATTGGCATCGAGGAGTACAGTTGGCTTCCTTGTCCGAGCGTTCTGACTTTGCAGATTCAACCAACTGCACATCAAAAACACTAAAAAAGAAAAAAAAAACCCTAATAGTAATAACAATACAACAATATTTTTTAAAGACATTTAAAGAAAAATGCAATATGACAACCACGTACATTGTATTTACATTGTATTAGGTATTATAAGAAATCCAGAGATGACTTAAAGCAGCTTGTCTAATCCTCAGCCCAGGACGGCTTTGAATGTGGCCCAACACAAATTTGTAAACTTTCCTAAAATATTATGAGATTTTTAGCATTTTTAATTTTTTTAGCCCATCAGCTATCATTAGTGTCAGTATATTTTATGTACGTGTGGCCCAAGACAATTGTTCTTCCAGTGTGACCCAGGGAAGCCAAAAAAATGGACACCCCTGACTTAAATTAATGCAAGGGGATGTGTGTGGATTATTTGCAAATACTACGCAATTTTATGTAAGAGACTTCTGCATTCTCAGATTTTGGTATCTGAGGGGGTATCCTAGAACTATCCCCCTATGGATATCCAGAAACAACTGTATATAGTTTAACCCCCTCTCCTCAACTTATGCTTACATAGAGAAGGCTGCTATTATTCCCCACAGAAATAAGAGATCCTCCTGGTTTTAAAATTGAAATTCAGTTTGTGTAGAAATGCAACTATCAGTTGTAAATGGGTTCTCTGAATTGATGCTTTTGGTTCTGTTTCTAAGACTGTCAGAGCATAGAGGGATGCAGGATGTCACTTAGTTTAGCTTTATTTGCAACTGTAAGATATGAAATTTTTTAACAGCTGGTAAAATTCAAACTAAAACTCAGGTCTCCTTACTCTGAATTGGTGGACAGCCATATACCTAACATAATGCCATCAGCTTTTTATCCATCTTTGCTGGTAGATCTAGGAATATAACTAATAATTTATTATATTATTTCTATTGAAAATGCCTTCTAAATTCCAAATATCTAATTTTTTTAAAATCACACTCTATTTGAAATGTGGGCACTTACATAATTATAGTCTTTTCTGGCTGGGTGCAGTGGCTCACGCCTGTAATCCCAGCACTTTGGGAGGCCAAAGTGAGCAGGTCAAGAATTTGAGACCAGCCTGGCCAACATGGTGTAACCCCACCTCTACTAAAAATACAAAAATTAGCTGAGTGTCGTGGCGAGCGCCTGTAATCCCAGCTACCCAGCCTGGGCAGGAGAATTGCTTGAATCCTGCAGGCAGAGGTTACAGGGAGGCAAAATCACACCACTACACTCCAGCCTGGGCTACAGAGCGAGACTCTCAAAAATATATGTATATATATATAATAAATTAAGTAATTATAGTCTTAGTTCCCCTTTTGAAACTGTCTTAGGAAACCTTATTGTTGCCTCATTATTTTATTTGTGGAACTCAGATTTAGATATGTTAGTCTAGTAAAGATCTGTGCTTATAGTAAGGGAATGATTGGGCTATGTATAAATTCACACAGATGTGTTTGCATTTGTTTGTTTCAGTTGGAAGGTAGATAGAGAATAACAACAGCATTTTAGTATTGTGTTTAATCAGCCCCCATGCCATCTAGTTATGTTGGGCTTTTGGTCTGCTGTGACTTCAACATAATTATCTGTCATCTTTTCTGTTTTTTAAAACAGGGTTGTTGAGATGTACTTCACATGCCATACAATTCTTCCGTATATAATATGCAATTCAGGTTGGGCGTGGTGGCTTACACCTGTAATCCCAACTGTTTGGGAGGCCAAGGCTGGTGGATCACCCATTTCTACTAAAAATACAAAAAATTAAGCCAGGCATAGTTGCAGGTGCCTGTAATCCCAGCTACTAGGGAGGCTGAGGCAGGAGAATCCCCTGGGAGGAGGAAGTTGCAGTGAGCTGAGATCTCACCATTGCCCTCCAGCCTGGGCAACAAGAGTGAAACTCTGTCTCAAAAACAAACAAAACAACAAATGAAGTATACAATTCAAAGGTTTTAGTATAAACACAGAGTTCTGCAGCCATTGTTATCATCAATTTTAGGACATTTTCATTATCCCAGAAAGAAATTCCCTGCCCATTTGCAGTTGCTCCCCCTTTCCCCTCTAGCTTTCCTGATCCCCACCTCTAGCCCTAAGCAACCGTGAATCTACTTTCTGTCTCTACAGGCTTGCCTATTCTGGATAGTTCATATAATGGAATCATATATTTGGTCTTTTGTGACTGGCATCTTTTTTACTTAATATGTTTTCAAGATTCATCCATGTTGTAGCATGTATTAGTACTTCATTTTTTATTGCAAATACTATTCCATTGTAAGGGTATGCCACTTTTTATCTGTTCATCAATTGATGGATATTTGGGTTGTTTCCACTTTTTGTCCATTATGAATAATACTACTGTGAACATTTGTGTACAAATTTTCTGTGGACACAAGTTTTCACTTTTCTTGATTGTAAACCTAGGAGTGGAATTGCTGGGTCATAGAGTAACTCCATGTTAACATTTTGAGGAGCTGCCAAATTCTTTAAAAAGCAGCTGCATTGTTTTATGTTCTCTCCAGTAAGGTATGAGTTTCTGGTTTCTCTGCATCCTCCCCAGCAGCTGTCCTTATCTGTTTTTTGATGGTAGTCATTGTAGTGAGCGCATTCTTTTCTATAGGTGATTTTGTTTTGCATTTCTCTAATGGCAAATTATGTTAAGCATCTGTCATTGTGATTTGGCTGTGTGCATTTTTTTTTTTTTTTTCTTTTTTAAACAGTCTCACTCTGTTGCCCAGCCTGGGGTACAGTGGCATGATTTTGACTCACTGCAACCTCCACCTCCCAGGCTCAAGCAGTTCTCCCGCTTCAGCCTCCCAAGTAGCTGGGACTACAGGTGCATGCCACTGTGCCTGGCTAATTTTTGTATTTTTTGTAGAAATGGGTTTTTACCATGTTTCCCAGGCTGGTCTCGAACTCCTGAGCTTAAGTGATCCCCCCACCTCTGTATATATAATTTTAAAGGTATGTCTGTTTAAATCCTTTACCCATCTTTTATTTGGTTTGTCTTTTTTATTTTTGAATTGTAAGTTACTGAAATATTTTGGATACAAGTCCTGTATTGGATAAATGTTTTGCAAGTATTTGCTCCCATTCTTTGGGTTGTACTTTCACTTTCCTGAGATTGTACTTTGAAGCACAAGTTTTAAATTTTGATGAACTCACCATGCATTCTTTCTCATTCACTTCTTGAGCTCATGTTTGTTAAGCGCTGCCAAAGGCTAGGCATTATGCCAGGAGCTAGGAATACTGGTATGCTATCTTGAATGTTACTCAGCTTTGGCTTAGTGAGTGTCTTTTATTTGCCACTAGGCTGCTGGGCCATTGGGTAAGATACTACTCTTTGCTTTATGTGACATGAGTTAAACCTGAGGATCTAACATGAAAATGTTTTTAGGCGTAATAATTATAAGGTATTTAATTCATGAGTTAAGCAACCGTCAGCAGGTGTTTTTGGTTTTAAGAAAGGGTTCTAGGGCTTGCCTGGGGTATAATTTACTAGGAACAAGTGGTTCCTAGTCTTAATATAGGAACAAAATTATCAGCATTTTTATCCATAAAATTATAGGCATAGTGCAGTGGTATGTGTATTTAGTCCTAGCTACTTGGGAGGCTGAGGCAAGAGGATTGCTTGACTGCAGGAGTCCTGGGCTGTAGTGCACTATACTGATCAAATGTCCACAGTAAGTTTGGCATTGATATGGTGACTGACCTTCTAGGAGCAGGGGACTACTAGGCTGCTTCAGGAAGGATGAACCAGGTTGGAAACAAAGCACATTAAAATGCCTTTGCTGATCAGTAGTGGGATTGTGCCTGTGAATAGCTACTGTACTCCAGCCTGGGCTTTATAGCAAGACCCTGTTGATTTTTATTTTAAAAAATTGTTGTGAAAATTCTGTTTTTCTGCGTCTTCTACTTGTTAGGGGTTGAATGCATTTTGTTCTTAACTGAATTGTGAACTATGCAATATTGGTTGCTGTATTGTATTAGATTTTTTAAGATATATAATCTAGTAATTGAAAGGATAGCAATGATATGGTTTAATAAAATATATAAAATGAACCTGTTGTAAAGCCATGCCTGTTGAAATAATTGCCTGTTTCTTCAGGTAAAAGATGCCTGCTTTCTGCAGCCTATGTAGACAGCCACAAATGGGAAGCAAGAGAAAAAGAACATTGCCATCTTGGTAGGTACCTGTTGGACTATTTATTACGTGTCATTTTCAGTCACTCCATATGTCTTCCATTATTTATGTATATTATATATATATGAAATTTTGCTTTTACGATGATTCAATTCAAATAAGCACATTTTAAGTCTTAAAGAGTTAGACTTTTATATATGGCAAAATCATTTTTATCCTGTTTATTTCTAATATTTCATTTTTTTGCTTCCATGATTAGTCTCCTTAGCCTATGTAAACAGTTCTTTTGTTTCTTGTCCATTTTCACCATAGGGTTTTCATTCAGAATTTCGTATTTTATATTTTATTCTGACTTATTATCAATCTCTTCATTTTCTTAACTCCTCTTGTGGTCTTCAGAGCCCTTTTTGACTCTTCTGTATTTCATTGCCAGGTGACAGGTTTGAAAGTGATGTTACAATCTCATGTAAGCTGTTTAGGGAAGATAGTTGATTAACATCTTCCCAGGCTTTAGGCTTGTAATTATACTTTCTTTTCTCCCATTCCCTATGTTATATTACACAGACAACAGCCTTTCTTTTATAGAATACCAAGCCCTAAAAGAAATCACTGACTCAGTGCACAGTTTTTAAAGATGTACATATTTTAGACTTTTGGTTCTGCCTGCCCTTTGGTACATATAACATCATCGGAACATTAATAAAGTAAATAGATTGATGATAGTTTTATGAGACTGATGTAATTTTTGGATCAACTCCAATGCTGATCTAATATATTCCCCCAGATTTCTTTTACTGTTTTTGGGCTTGTGTCACATAAGAATAAAGTCCCTTGTGTTTATGAATTTTTCCCATAAGTGCAGGAGACATTGCTGTCTCTAATGGTCACCTTATTGGGTTTTCAGAGATCTCATCCTTTTCTTTCCCGATGACGTGACTGCACAAGCAGGACTGGTTGTGAGCTCTGGAATGGGTGTATGTGCACAGGCCAGCTAAAGCAAAGATGTGGAAGATCTGAAATAAGTAATCATAGCTTCTCTGTGAGAAACTTACAGTCTGATTCTCTCTACAAGAGACCCTAGGTAGCCTTCTCGTAACGAATGCTTTATCATACTCTTCCTCTAACATCTTGAAACTAAATTCATAGATTTAAAAATCAATATAACTCCTTCACTATGATGCAGAGGAGAAACAAAAGAGAAGTAACTTAATATGTATTTCAGTGTGTAAACAAATGCCTAGGCAAAACTACAGTAAGAAACAATGAAGAAGGTAAAAATTGCATATAAATGTGGAATCACTGTAGACATGGAAGAAATCTAGCTGGGTCCAGATGTGGTATACTGGTGAATTCAAATACCAGGAGTAGCAGTATCATAATGACATAATTTTATTTTTAAAATGAAAAACTCTTAGTAAAATTCTGATTCATTCAAAGGTCTGTCTTCCCTCAAGATGGAGTTGCATTTATGGAAAATTGTTTATTTTCCATAAGAAAAGAATACTTTGCTTATATGAAAAAATGGAGTTCCATTAATTATAAATAGGTTGTTTTTTTGGTGGTGTGATTGTTATGTCATAAATGGCATGGCAAACTTATCTTTTAATTTAGATTTTTTTTTTTTTTTTTTAAAGACAGAGTCTGCTCTGTCACCCAGTCTAGAGTGCAGTGGCTCAGTTCACTGCAGCCTCCGCCTCCTGGGTTCAAGCGATTCTCTTGCCTCTGCCTCCCGAATAGCTAGGATTACAGGCGAATGCCACCATGCCCAGCTAATTTTTGTATTTTTAATAGAGATAGCGTTTTGCCTATTGGCCAGGCTGGTCTTAAACCCCTGGCCTCAGGTGATCTGCCCACCTTAGCCCCCTCAAAGTACTGGGATTACAGGCTTGAGCCACTGCACCTGGTGAGAAATAATTTTAAACTTACAAAAACTGCAAATAATTCCTCTATACCTGCGTGTTTTCTGCTGTTTATAACAGAATACCTGAAACTGGATCATTTATTAAGAAAAGGAATTTATTTTGTATAGTTAGAGAGGCTGAGAAGGCCAACGTTGAGAGGTGGCATCTGGTGAGAGCCTTCCTGCTGGTGAGGACTCTGCAGAGTCCTGAGGTGGTTCAGGGCATCACATGGAAAGGGGGCTGAGCATGCTAGCTCAGGTCTGTCTTCCTCTTACAAAACCACCAGTCCCACATCTATGATAATCCATTAATCCATTAACCCATTAGTCCATGAATGGATTGATTCATTCATAGGGCAGAGCCCTCATAATCCACTGGCCTATCAATACTGTTACACTGGGGATTAAATTTCAACATGAGTTTCAGTGGAGACAAATATTCAAACCATAGCACTACTTTTACTCATGTTCACCTGTTATTACCATTTTGATCCATTTGTTTTTGCTTTCTCTCTCCTTCTTCCCCTGTATACATACTTTCTTTAATCATTTGGGCCTTTGTTGCATATAGTATGTATAGCTCTTTATCCTGAATACTTCAGAGTACATTACCTGAGATAAGGTAATACTGTTGTATAATCATAGCACAGTTACCAACTTCAGAAATTTTGACATTAATATAATGCTTTACTATTCATATCCCAATTTTGGAAATAGACCCAATAATGTCTCTGATAGCATTTTTCCTCCTCCAGTACAGGGTGCTGTCTAGGATCGTCTATTACATTTAGTTGTCAGGTCTGTTTAATCTTCTTTAATCTGAAATTGTTCCTTATCCTTTCTTTGTTTCTTACAACATTGTCCTATATATTTTTAAAGAATTCAATCTCTCTCTCTTTTTTTTTAAATAGAATATTCCTCTTTTGGATTTTTCTGCTGTTTTCTCATTGTTGTGATGCTTCCCCAGCCAGAATACTCTGAGTGATGTTGTGCCCCTGCCAGGGTATCACATGTGGACACACCTGATACCATATGCCTTCATTGGTCATATCAACTTTGATCACCGAGTCAACTATGTCTGATTTCTCCACTGTAGAAATCAGACTGGTTTTCTCCCTTTTGATTAATAGGATATTTATGGGGAGACACTTTAGTACAATGTAAATAGCTGTTGCTTATCAAAAGTATGCTCTTAGATTTAGCATCAATTCATGGCTTTAGCCTGAATCAGTTTTTACTATGATGGCTGCAAAGTGATGATTTTCCAACTCTGAAAATTTCTCCAGATTTTCTAGCTAACACTCAGTATCTACTATAAGCAAGAACCCTTCATTTTCTCTCATTTCTTTCTCATCTGTTTATTATCATGCATTATGTTTAAATCATCTATTTGTGAGTTTTTTTAATGATTCATTACCCTCCTCAATTATTTTGGTGGTCTAATTATCCCATACTTGGCTGATAGAAGCCCTTTCAAGCTGGCTTCCATTTCCCCTGACTCCCTTCTTTTTTGATAACTTACTTTCTCCCATATAACAAGGTGTTTCAGGCTCATTTTGCACCTTTTCTAGCCTAGCCCTGGAATCAACCATTTCTCCAAGGAGCTCTGGTTATTTTTGGTGAGGAATGACATTAGCAAACAAGATCTAGGTGCTAGATGTCCTTTTGCTACTGTGAAATATTTGCTTCTTGGCCCTTTCAATGGACAGATTTTGGAAAAATATGAATGCACATACACATAAATACATACATGTACACATATGCATGTACACATACTATGTATATTTTGCAAATAATGAGTTCATACCAATCCCAAGTTCATCCCCATGGGATTCTTCTTGCCTTGCTCCAGTCCATATTTGTATCTCCCTTCTTTCATACTGAGAGCCCTGGCTCCCACTACAGACAGTGTTTTGACATACAGGACAGTCTCAGCATTGCAGGTCATCTGAATTTCCTGTCTTCTGCCCATTAAGTGCCAGTAATGCCTTCCAGTCATTGTGACAGTTAAGAAAAACCTCCACATACCCTAAAATGCCCTGTAGGGCTAATACTATGCTTTTAAGGCACCACTGTTCTAGTGATAAGACCAGCATGGACTCATAGTTATACAGCAAGGTGTGTTCTGATGTGCCGTATATGAATTTATAAGCAAAGTACAGTGAAGCATACAGATAAGGGAATGATGAATTCCAGGAAAGCTTATTAGCACTTTCCTAGGTATATAGGGAAGATTAAGAAATGAGGTCACTGTGCTTGGTGTCTTTGTGTTGGGTATAGTCAATCACACAAATCCAGGGAACATTGTCATGGATACCTGAGTAAGCAATAACTGTTGGCCAAAGAATGAGTCTAACCTGCAACGGGGTTGCGCATGGTGACTCACTCCTGTAATACCAACACTTTGGGAGGCCAAGGCGGGCAGATCACTTGAAGTCAGGAGTTCAAGACCAGCCTGGCCAACATGGTGAATTCCTGTCTCTACTAAAAATTAGCCGGGTGTGGTGATGGGCGCCTGTAATCCCAGCTACTCGGGAGGCTGAGGCAGGAGAATCACTTGAACCTGGGATGTTGCAGTGAGCCGAGGTCACGCCATTGCACTCCAGCCAGACTCCGCCTCAAAAACAATGCCAGGCGCGGTGGCTCATGCCTGTAATCCCAGCACTTTGGGAGGCCAAGGCAGGCGGATCAGCTGAGGTTGGCAGTTCAAGACCAGCCTGACCAACATGGAGAACCCTGTCTCCACTAAAAATACAAAATTAGCTGGGCGTGGTGGCACATGCCTGTAACCAGCTACTTGGGAGGCTGAGGCAGGAGAGTTGCTTGAACCTGTTAGGCGGAGTTTGCAGTGAGCCGAGTTCGCGCCATTGCACTCCAGCCTGGGCAACAAGAACGAAACTCCGTCTCAGAAAAAACCAAAAAACAAAAACCCGGCAATGCGCAAATATCACATGGAGGCATCTGTTACCTTTTCTCGGTTAAGACTAATTTTCTTGGAAAAGCAGTACTAGCTATCATTTACTGAATTCTTGCCTGCCACCATGGCAGCTGTCCCCTTTGCCTAGAATATCGTCGTACATTCTGAATCTCTCCAGTCAGAATCTATGTTTGCTGCCCTATATTATTTCAGCACTTTGTGCCTTCCTTGCTTGTGATGTGCTGGAGTTTGCACTTGGGAGGCCGACTTCTGGGTGTCAGCCCCAGTTCTGTGGCTTTCAGCTGACACCCTCGGTTTCTGTGCCTATAAATTAAGGATGATGGTAATGCCTGCCTCGCTTTCTGACATGCAAGTGCTTCAGGATCATGTGGATTGAGGAGTCCCTAGGCCCCTCGTTTTTCACTCTATATAAGACAGGTGAAGTAAGGTTTTGGAACTCACACTGCTTGGAGTAAAGAGACCTTTTGAGACTTTTTCCTCGTGTGTACTGAAATGTAATTGTTGCCGTTCTTTTCAAAATGGACATTGTTATCGGTTTTACTCGACATCACTACTTGCTTTCCCTAATTTTTATTTAAGCGTTTGGATTAAGCTGTTGGCCCTGAGCTGGGAGATGGGACAGTAGGTGGCAGTGTGGCCCCTGCAGGAATCTGCCGTCCCTTGCATGAAGGGCGGCGAGTGAGCGCGCGGGGCTGTCGCGGAGCGTGCGCGCGCGGGGCTGTCGCGGAGCGTGCGCGCGCGGGGCTGTCGCGGAGCGTGCGCGCGCGGGGCTGTCGCGGAGCGTGCGCGCGCGGGGCTGCGCCTTGCATGTGGAGCGCTGTGATTGGGCGATGCCTGCGGGAGGGCCGTGAGGTGCTCCGAGCGGGCTCGCTGATTGGGGGAGGGAGGAGGGCCGATATGAGGCATTCGCCGCTCCTGTCCCTATTGGAGAGCGAGGCAGCAAGGGATGCTGCGGCGCGCGAGTGTGTGTGTGTGTGTGGAGAGCGAGGCAGCAAGGGATGCTGCGGCGTGTGTGTGTGTGTGTGTGTGTGTGTGTGCACGCGCACGCGTGCTTCCATGTGCCAGAGCGCTGTCACCCTTGAGCCGTGCCCCGCCGGGGAGGACTGCAAGGGAGACCTTCTGGCCTCTCTGAGTGGGCCTGCTGTTCCGGTACCCACTCTCTTCGTCCTTGTGGCTGATCGTGCCAGAGCCCTCGGGGAGGGCCCTAGCGTGAGGGCAGTTGCGCAGCGCCGGGGCCGCGGTGGCCGCGGCCGTCTAGGACCTGAGCCCACGCTGCGTTCCGAGGGCCCCGGTGCTAACGTCAGAACGCCGTCCCGTTCTGCGTTGGCAGCAGCCAGCCAGGGCCGCTGTCGGTTCCACCGTGGAGAGGAGGAAACGGGGCGAGCCTCACTTTTTTTTCCGCCCAAAAAGCTTTCTCAGTGATTGCTGTAGTGCCTGAGACTCTACCATGGGGTCTTTGTCTACATTAAGTAGTCGATTTCTTTAAAATACTTTTTTATTGGAGTATAATATACATACTGAAAAGTGTGCAAATCATAATATTGGTGAATTATCACAAAGCGAGTAAACCTGTGTAGGAAGCAGAGCATTCCTGCCACTCCAGATGCCCCACTTTCTCTCCAAAGGTAATGGTATCCTGACTTATAACGCCACAGGTTTTTTTTTTTCCCTTAGTGTTTTAATATTTGAATATGTAAACACCTTGGTATAAGGGGCGTTCTTTATCCCTTACCAGGCTTCAACAATTTTCAGCTCTTAGTCTTTATTTTATCTTTATTACTGTTTCTCCATCCCAATGCTTTGGATAATTTTGAAGGAATCCCAGGCAGTAAATCATTTCATCTGTAAATATTTCGATATAGATCTCCAGAAGATAAGGGTGCTTTTTGGCAGGGCGTGGTGGCTCATGCCTGTAATTCTAGCACTTTGAGAGGCCGAGCGGGGGCTGATCACGAGGTCGGGAGTTCGAGATCAGCCTGGCCAGCATGGTGAAACCCGTCTCTACTAAAAATAGAAAAAAATTAGCTGGGCATATTGGTGCATGCCTGTAGTCCCAGCTACTCGGGAGACTGAGACAGAATTGCTTGAACCCGGCAAGTGGAGGTTGCAGTGAGCCGAGATCACACTACTGCCCTCCAGCCTGGGTGACAGAGCAAGACTCCATCTCAAAAAGAAAAGAAAAGAAAAGAAAAGAAAAATATTAAATAGGATTGTAAATATTACTAAAGATCCAGTTAGTGATCACATATCCCTGATACTCTCATAAATTTTTTTTTTTTTATTTGGTTGAATCAGGATCCAAATAAAGGCTCCTATAATACAATTGGTTTCTATGTGACCCCTTTAACTCTTTCTGAACCTTTTTAATACAAATGTAAACAGAAGTAGAGAGAGTAGAATAAACCCCCATATACTGTCACCCAGCTTCAGCAGTTATCAATTCCCCACCAATGTGGTTTCATCAACTCCCATGCATTCACCAGATTATTTTTTTAACTAATTTAATTATCAGGGTATTTTATGTGTATTTTGATATGTACCTCTAAAAGATAAGGATTTTTTAAAACGTAAGTAATCATACTATTTTAAAAAACTAGTAATTCTGTAATATTATTAAATATTCCATTAATGTTCACATTTTCCCAAATGTATTATAAATTTATCTTTATTTTAGTTTGTTGAAATGTGATCCACGTAAGGTTCATACCTTGCAATGTGTTGAGATGTCTCAAGTATTTTTAGTTTGTAAGTTTCTTAGTTTATTTATTGAGGAAAACAGGTCTTTTGTGGCGTTTCCCACATTCTAGATTTGTTGATTTCATCCTTATGGTGGTGTTCAGCGTGCCCCTCTACCTTCCATATGTCCTATGAATCTGGCAGTTGGAGAAAAGGGCTTGATCAGGTTCAGGACTGACTTTTTGTTTTCTTTTTCTTTTGGCATGAATACCATAAGAAGTGTTTACTTTTGTCAGGAAGCACACAGTGTTTGGTTGCCCCCTATGAAGTTAAAGTTATTTCATTCGGAGCTGCATACTATTGCTATTTAAATTCTATCATTTGTTTTCATTTACTACCTAGGAAATTTTTATGAGAGAGCTTCCATTCATCAACAGTTTACTTACCCTGAGATACAGTTTGTATATGAGTTAGGTTTCAAAATAACTTCCAAAAATGATGAATGACAACTTTTTAAAATGTTGTTAAAAACTCATGGATTTAAATAATCGAGACATTTTAATTCATTGTGGTTGATACTGTTATTGATAGGGCAGTTCAACTGTGCTCTGCAGAGTCTTGGGACTTCTTGGGCTTTCCTACTTCAGTCAGATTTCAACTTTTGATTGTTTCTGTACTGGACTTTCCTTTGGCTAAAATAAACACTGAGTGAAAGCATTGTCTCTGAAATTCCTCCACTAACCTCCTGATCTGTTGGGAGGTACAGGGTGAAAGTCATCAACATTTACTAGTGTACATACTAGGATCCACTATGAATAGGACTCAAGCAAAAACCACTGAGGAACTGGGTAGGGTGCTGGCATAACGGCAGGGCTGATGGAGAAACTCCCTGGGTTCCATGAGAGGATGTTTTCTTGAGTCTCTCTACCAAGGATCAAGCACCCAGATGACTTGAGCTGAACTGGATTCATGAGCCCTACTGGATTAAATATTTTTTTCTGATTTTTCATGTCACAAAGTATGGGACACATTTTGGTTTGGGTTACTGTTTTGCTTGTTTCTGTTGGTTTGTTGGTTTCTTTTCTGTTTGTTTGTTTTTGGAGAACCTTCTTTTTGAATCCGAAGAGTATTTCATTGACACATTTGCAGTCAGGTCTGTCTCTTATAGGCACTTCTTCCATTTTAGCTGAGATTAAGTTTTGCTGTGTCATTTCAGCTGTAGAGGCCTTTGGCTTTTTGCATGAATTTTTCAAATCCTGTTCTTGAGGCCTGATGGAGATTTTCTGAAGTCTGCTTTCTTAACTTTTGTCAGTTCTGTATTTGCATCTCTGTGGTATCTATTCATTTTCCAGTTTTCATATTTGCCACGTTTTAGAGATGGGTCTGACTTGTGTCTGTCACCCTTCTTTAGTCTCATTAGTATATATGTACACAGAGCTTGCTTTCATATTTTTCCTTTATTGGATCTATTTATTTTAAAGCTTCTGGTGACAGACAAATAGAAGGAAATCTAAAAATCTATGTCCAAATTCATTGCCAGGCTACTTTTCCATACTTCTTTCTGCATATTTGATGCATAATATGTGTCATGTCTTCGTTTTTCTTTTAAAATGTGGGAAACAAAAACAGTTTCAGCCTGTATTTTTCAAGATCACTTCTTCTAGGAAGTACAATAATAATCTGTATCTGTTTCTTTATTACATAAATTAGATAAGGTATACAGATGGCCATAAGCCCAGAAAGAGTTTAGTGTTGCCTGAAAGGGTAACAGTAATGTGCAGTACATTGAAAAGAAAAACTGAAACCATTTCTCACCTGAAGCTACCAGGATTCAATAAAGGATTCATCTTTTTCTTCAGTGACGTTCATGATCACAACTTTGCCCTGGAGACCACACTCTTTTTTAAGAGGCTTGTTTTTCAACACATCTCTACTACAGATTTTGTGACAGAATTTCATGTACTGTGGAGCTGTGTTACTTTGTTGTGCACCAGGTTAAAATTATCTTGGCAAAGTGAGTTTTTGGTCATTATGTAGTGACCCACATAATCTATAAAACTGCTTTTTGCCCCTAATCTGTTTTATCTGATGTTAATACAACTGTACCAGCTTTCTTTTGGCTGCCTAGTATGTTTTTAATACATTTATTTTCAACTCTTCTGTGTTTATATGATTTACATAGCTGGATTTTGTATTTTTAACCAATCTGACAATCATTATCTTTTAACTGAAAAGCTTCTTCTATTTACATTGTCATTTCATGATTACCAATATAAATGGATTTATTTCTGTCATATTTTATGATTGGTTTCATCTTTCTTATTTTTTTTTCTTTTTTACTTTTGGATTGATTTTTATTTTTGGATTTTACTTTTTTCTTTTTCCTCCACTGGTCTGGAGATTATATCCTCTACATTTTTAGAGATTGTTGCCTTTTAACTTCTAAAATGAAGATTTAGCTTATTCTAATGTTCATCACAGTCCACTATCCTTTAGAACACTTTAAGTCCATATACACACACATATGCTCTTGTCGAATAATAAAGTTTTATCCTTTAAAACACATATATACCATTATTTTAAACAGTCAATCACCCCCTGCCCCCAGATTAACCAATTTTATTTACTCACTGTTCTTTCTGGCATCTCAAGTTTTCTTTAAAGGATGTTTTTCCTTCTTTCTAAAAGAAGTTTCTAAGAAACTTCTAAAAAGTTCCTTTAGTGAGTTCCAAAAAGTTTCTTTAATATTTGTTGCTAATATATTGTCTGTTTTTGTTTGTCCAAAAATGTCTTTTTTTTTGCCCTTGTCCTTTATTTTTTATTTTTTTAGAGACGAGCTCTCGCCTTGTTGGCTAGGCTGGTCTCTAATTCCTGGCCTCAAGTGATCCTCCTGCCTCAGCCTCCCAAAGTGCTGGGATTATAGGCGTGAGCCACTTCACTTGGCCATTTTTTTTTTTTTTTCTGAGACAGATCTTGCTGTGTTGCCCAGACTGGCCTCCAACTCCTGGGCTTAAGTGATCCTCCCACTTCAGCCTCTTGAGTAGCTGGGGCTACAAGCACATGCCGGTACACCTGTATTTTGCCCTTAGTTTTTAAAGATAGTTTTGCTACATATGCAGTTTCAGGTTGATAGTTTATACTTGCAACATTTTGAACATTTTATTCTATTTTCTGTGTTTTATCATTCCTATTGAGAAAAAGCCTATTAGTATAGTTGTTTTTTCCTTGTAATTTCTCTTTTCTTTCTGGCTACTTTTGAGATCCTGTCATTTATCATTTTCTTTTTCTTTTCTCTTTTTTTTTTTTTTTTTTTTTTTTTTTTTTTTTTTTTTTTT
>NW_016107365.1:1938326-1942468 GCF_001604975.1 Cebus imitator | reverse complement strand
ACCATTTGCCTCCCAGATTCAAAGGATTCTCCTGCCTCAGCCTCCTGAGTTGCTAGGATTACAGGCATGCACCATCATGCCTGGCCAATTTTTGTATTTTTAGTAGAGACAGGAATAATTTTACTTTTTTGACTTGAGATTGCATTTCTTAAATCTAGAAACCTATGTTTTTATCAATTCTAAAAATTTCTCAGTCATTGTCTCATCATGTATAACCTTTTCCCATTCTGTTTGTTAACTTCTTTTGGAAATTTAATTTAAATGTATTTTATACATTGTTATTCATTTTTCTATAGCTCTACTCTTCTATAGTTCTCATTTTTATCTTTGCAGCATTCCATGTAATTTTTTTTAATCTACCTTTCACTTCACTAATTTTCACTTCACCGTGTCTAACCCACTTTTTAACTTATTCATTGTTTACTTTTTACAGCTCTAATGAGATATTCTTCACATAAAATAAACTGTGCATATTTAAATGTACAATTTGATCAGTTTTGACCAATGTACAGATGTATATGTCCATAAAGTCATCACCACGATCAAGATAATGATGTCATGGTTGCCCCAAGTTGGGTGCCACTATCAGGGTCACCACCAGTGGGGGTCTGTCCTGCAGACCCTGATTCAGCGATGGATGAATAAAGTACACTCACACACAGAATACAATGAATGAGCGGGCTAGGTATCCGTGGCTGCTTACAGACTCTGGAGATTGCTGTAAATGGTTGGGACTGCTGGCCCCCACCAGCCAGTGAGACTCGCATTTATTCAGTGAAATTTAATTGACAAAGGCTTGAGTCAACACCACTAGAGGTTAAAGATTAAAGGACGGGTTCCAATGCCCAAAGCAAACACCATAAGTGGGTAATATCCCTAGTCAGCCTCCCCTCAAGAGAGCCGTCGGAATCAAAGGTTAGTTTTAAGATCATGTGAGTAAACAAGTTATTCAGATAAATTCTCCCATATACCCTAGCTATTTGCTTTACTTATTAACTAAATGTAAAGGGGATTTTGGGTGCCTTCAGCCAGGAACTATAGAAAAAAACCTTAGGCCTTCTGAAATGGTTTGAGACTATAATCTATAATTTTCTCTAATGTTCTTCCCTTAATATTTTTGCAACAACCCTGACTGAACTCCCAGAAATGAGCATATCTGTCACCTGCCAGTTTTCTCCAATTCTTTTGTAACCTTTTTCTCCATCCTCTTTCTGCCCTATACCCCAAATTCCCAGGCAACCATGGATATGTTTTTGTTTTTGTCACTATAGAATGGTTTACATTTTTTAGAATTTTATATAGTAAAGTCAACTCTTTAAACAAAATTCTCAGCTTGGTATATTAGAGATCACAAAAGGAGAGTAGATTAAATCCCCCAAAGAGGTATGATGACTGACTTTGTAGTTTATAATCCTCAAGAGACAAGAGTCCTGGTTGTTTACTTTGTAGGGTACATTATTGCAGTGAAAAGTTTTGCCTTTTCACTTCAGGTGTAGTTCCCCTAGGTGGTTCTGGCTTTACCCGAGGCTCTCTGAATGGGCTTCTTATGTTACAAGTATTGGTTTCATCCTCTGTTCCCCAAACTAAAGCTCCCCATCACTGTAGATCATCACATGCTCTAAAAGAGACTGCTCCTCTCAAAGGGACTGCTCCCTTTCCTAAAAGCTCAGTCATATATTTGGGGGAAAATTGATATTTTGTTTTATTTTTATATTAGGAGGGATTTTTTAAAATATATTTAATTCATCTTATTCCAGCAATAGAATTCCTATTCAGTATCTTTGAGCTTTGGAGCAACATCCAAGACTTTTTTTGTGCTCCCTCCCATGGTTGTTCCCAAACAAAAGACTGATGCTTGATTGGCTACCGTCTTCTGCAGCTATTGTTTAAGTCTCTGGTGCTACCTGAAACCCAGAGAATTAGAGTCTCCCTCTAGGTGAAAAGAAGCCTAGGAATCTGAAGTTTTAAAACTCCTCAGGCAGTTTGACTCCTCACCCAGGCTTGTGTGCCACTGCACTCATACTGGGAATAGTGCAGGGTTCTCAATAAAATCTTGTATATTCTGAGATCATTAATAGTATTGGTTTCTTCAAATGGGAAGGGGGTTTTTAGTATACATTTTATTTTCTGAACATACTTCCACATTGTCTGTCTAGCTTTAAGTTTTGTTAAATGAAGAATTCAAATTTCAGATCCATTTTCCCATATAGTCTTTGTCGTCCACAACCATCAGCTGCAGTATTTATTCCTGAGGAGCTGAGTAGCAAGCAAAAAAGTATCTTCTTTGGCATATCTCTTTGAACAAAACCTGGGCATCTGCTGGCCCCTCACTGAAACATGAGGTGGGATTTTGACTGTAGAAGCCCAAAGTCCAGAAGCCTGTGGCGCTAGCCCTCTGCACACCACAGCTGTCCCAGCTTTCCTCGCCATCCCTGCTCTGTGCAGGTTTCTGCCTCATTCATTGTGGCAGCGCTATTCTGTGAGGCGATTTACCACGTAATGTATTTGGCAGCAAACCTTTCTCTGACTTGCAATATGTAAATGTTATTCATTAGATGCTGGCTCTGCAGCTGTTATCTTTTCTGAGGCCCCAGCAGATTTCACTTGACTGAAGATGGCTTGGTGTGAAGGATTCACATGCAATCTTGAGTTACCACACTACAGAGGTGGTGGTTAGTGAAGCCACCTCATTCCAGAGTTTGGTTATACATTGTGCACGATGTGAAACTCACAAAGATATGATGGGTTTTTCATTTTAATCAGGCCATACATCCTGATTGTGCTATTTTAAGTTAAATTGTAAATTATGAGTAGAGGGAGGTAATTTCTCATATTGTCTATCATCCAAACACAAGAGCCTCCATTATGAAATGATCATAAAGATTTGCTGTTATGAGAGAGACGTTTAACATCTGTAAGCAAGTAGATTTAATGCTGTTAATTTGCCTTAGTATGAAGGGGGTTGAAGGACTTTTTTGTTTTTGTTTTGCCTTAATCACTTGGTTTCAATCTCTTTAAAATAAGTCATAAGAAAAGCTAATTACTTTTATATTATATCAAGCTTTAAAAGTTTTACAAAGTTGTTTTCCCCCAGTAGCTACTGAGTCATTGAGATCCATCCCTCAGGGAAAAAAGGAAAAAATGATTAAATGCACAATAGGTTTTCAACAAATACTTATTACTTGATCATTTCTGAGTGTGTCATTATTACTTGCACCAGTTTCTTCCACCAGGGAGTAAACAAACCTTGGAAACCCAATCACTTTTTTTTTTTTTTCTTTCCTTTGATTCATTTCTTTAGGTATTTACTAGTTGCCTTTTATGGAACTGTTTTAGAGACTGAGAATGTGTGTATTAGTAATTACATGGGTTTTATTTTTAGTGTAAGAGACAGAAACAAACAACACAGATTAGCATTTGTTGGTTTTTATCCTGATTGGCTGATTTATCTTTTAAAAGGCTCACTCAGACTGCTGGGTGGAAATTAGATAATAAGGGTGGGGACAATAGTTGAAACAAGGTTAGGAGAAAAGAGATATTGGTGGCTTAGTGGTGGTGGTGGTGAGAAATATATACTTATATTTCAAATCTAGAGCCTATAGGATTTACTAACAACTTGGTTATAAAGCGTGAGAAGTATGGGGTCAAGGATGATGCCTACATTTTTATCTTGAGTAAACCAGCCAATATAGTGTTCATTTACTGAGATGGGAAAAGCAGATTGAAAGAGGAAATTTGAGGAAATAAGAGAACATGTGATGTTTAGATACCTGTTAGACAACCAAATGGAGATACCACCTGTGCAATTGAAAATGCAAGTCTGGAGTTAGAGGGGAGAAGTCAGGGTAGGTATGCACATGTGAAGCCAACTATCTGTAGGTGATGGTTAAAGCTGTGGCAGAGAATGAGATCACCTAGGGACTGAGCATAGATGGTGAAGGGAAGTCTACAGTCTACTACTGGGACCTAGAGGCACTCCGACATTTACAAGTCAAGAAGTGGAGATCCTGCAAAGGAACACAAGAAGGAGAGAAAAAAGAGAATATTTCGTGAAGGATAGAATGGTCAGCTCTATCAAATGCTAGTGAGAAGTCAAGTAAGATGAGGACAGAATTAACCACTGGATTTTAATAGTTTGGAAA
>NW_016107365.1:1929490-1938316 GCF_001604975.1 Cebus imitator | reverse complement strand
TTTCCAAACTATTAAAATCCAGTGGTTAATTCTGTCCTCATCTTACTTGACTTCTCACTAGCATTTGCTAGAGCTGACCATTCTATCCTTCACGAAGTATTCTCTTTTTTCTCTCCTTCTTGTGTTCCTTTGCAGGATCTCCACTTCTTGACTTGTAAATGTCGGAGTGCCTCTAGGTCCCAGTAGTAGACTGTAGACTTCTTGACCCACAGAACCAAAATAGGAATAGTTCAGGCCAAAAATCATTAAAGATAGCCAGAGTGCTGCTCTGATTTGTTCAGAGTAGGCATAAAAGTAACTTGATAAATTTCAGTTTTTAAATGTTTTGAATAGCTAATATGTATCTATAACCTGATATATAGCTAATATATCTCAAAATACAAAAGGAATAAATGTGTAAGCAATGAAGAGTCATCTTCCCTGGCTCTCCCATCATCTCATTTTTTTTTTCTGGAACGTATCAGAAAGAACACTTGCTTGTGTCTCTTTGCAGAGATATTTTACTGATCCTCTTCCCACCCCTCACCTTACCTGGCCTTTTTTTTCTTTTTTTATTTTTTTTCATGAGCTAATTATATTGGACTTTTTTATTTCCACTTTTATTTTAGATTCAGGGAGTACATATGCAGGTTTGTTACATTGGTATATTGCATGATGCTGAGGTTTAGGGTATAAGTGATCCCATCATCCACGTACTAAGCATAAACAGTTTGTCAGCCCTTGCTCCCTTCCCTCTCTCCTCTTTCTAGGAGTCCCCAGTGTCTATTGTTCCCATCTTTATACTTGAGTATACCCAATGCTTAGCACCCACTTGTAAATGAGAATATGTGGTATTTGGTTTTCTGTTCTTGTGTTAATTTACTTAGGATAATGGCCTCCAGCTACAATCATGTTGCTGCAAAGGACATGGTTTCATTCTTTTTTATGGCTGTGTAGTATTTCATGGTGTATATGTACGGTATTTTCTCTATCCAATCCACCATCAGTAGGCACTTAGATTGATTCCATGTCTTTTGCGTGAGTAGTGCCACAGTAAACATTGAGTGCATATATCTTTTTGGTAGAATGTTTTATATTCCTTTGGGTATGTACCCAGTAATGGGATTGCTGGATCAAATGGTAGTTCTGTTTTAAGTTCTTTGAGAGATCTCCAAACTTGCTTTCCACAGTGGCTGACTTACATTCCTACCAACAGTGCATAACGAATCCCTCATCTCTTTAGCCTTGCCAGCATCTGTTATTTTTTGACTTTTTAATAATAGCCATTCTGATTGGTGTGAGATGGTATCTCATTGTGGTTTTGATTTGCATTTCTCTGATGATTAGTGGTGTTGAACATTTTTTCACATGTTGGTTGGCTGCTTGTATGTCTTTTGAGAAGTATCTGTTCAATAGTCTTTTACCTGTTTTTTAATGGGACTATTTGGTTTTCACTTGTTGAATTGTTTTAAGTTCCCTACAGATTTTGGATGTCACACCTTTGTCAGATCCGTAGTTTGTGAATATTTTCTCCCATTCGATAGATGGTCTGTTTACCCTGTTGATGGTTTGTTTTGCTGTGCAGAAGCTCTTTAGTTTAATTAGGGTTCCATTTGTCAATTTGTGTTTTTGTTGCAATGCTTTGGAGAACCTAGTCATAAATTCTTTCTTTCTTTCTTTTGAGACAGAGTCTCGCTCTCGCCCAGGCTGGAGTGCAGTGGTGCAATCTAAGCTCACTGCAACCTCTGCCTCGTGGGTTCAAGCAATTCTTCTGCCTCAGCCTCACAAGTAGCTGGGACTACAGGCGTGCACCCGGCTAATTTTTTGTATTTTTGTTAGAGTTGGGGTTTCACCATATTGGCCAGGCTGATCTCGAACTCCTGACCTTGTGATCTGCCCTCCTCAGCTCCCCAAAGTGCTGGGATTACAGGCATGAGTCACTGCACCCAGCCATTTGATCCATTTTTTAAAAGCTAAATACATGCTATGAAGTTTTTTTTTTTAATCTCAACCCAATTAAATCATTTAAAAAATGTTTTAAAGAATAAATATTCTTTTTTCCTCTTTAATTTACATAAAAATAATTTCTGTAAAGCAAGAAAGAGTGTCTCTTTTAATACTGACTTCATAATGTTGGCAGCCATCTGGCAAGAATCGTATCTTAGATTTTTTTTAAAGAAGTATGTATCTTTAACAAGGTTCTTTTTCTTTTTTTGTCTTCACAGCTGATCTCGCATCTTTAATGGATAAAACATTTCAGAGAAAATTGCCTGTTAGTTCTTTAACAATATCACGGGTAAGAAAATATTAACATATATATTTTCTAAGAAGAAAGCCAGAAAGGCCATTCATGTAGATGAGTCTATGTAAATAAAGGATACTTTTCATAGGAAATATTTTTCCAGAGTACAGTATATTTTTATAGTTACTAATAGATATAGTATAGTAGCAGATTTCTTTGGCTGAAATAAAAGGTAATACGTTTACCAGATTCTGATATCAGTAATCACTTTTTTGTATCTATTTTAATTTTTCCATATGATGTTCTGCTGTATAATACCATGATTTTTTTTTAAGTTGATACGTCCTTCAAAGTAATGATATTTACTTAGTATTGGAAGTGTTTTTGGTGGCCGAGAAAGTCTGTGAAAGAATGGATATTAATGTTAAACTGCAGCAAAGTGATGGGTGGAAGCATAATGTTACGTTAGGAATCAGGAATAGTAACCATTACTGAGCACCTGCTGTGCCGGTTTTAAATGTATTAGTTCCTTAACGTACAATATTTTTGTTAATTCCCACTGCTCCCTATGCAATAAACAGTCTATGTAAGACATGGTTTAATCTTTCCCAAGTTCACACAGCTTGTAAATGTGGAAAAGCTGAGATTCAAACTCAGATATCTAGATTCTCTTCTGTTGCCCACTTCAAATGTATCTGGGCTTGTCTTTATCGTGAATTCACTTTATGACATTTGGCAATGAGGCCCCTCTCAATTTCCTCATTTTCATCATGGGTACCGTTGCATCTTCCTCGCAGGGATAATGTGATGCTAAAATGAGATTTTAGCTGTGAAACCTTTTTATGGAGCACCATAAAATTTAAAGTATTGTTAAATCTGGAAGAGAGAGGAAAGAAATTACCTTTGTTTTGAGTCCTGGTCCTTTCTTTCTGTCTTTTAGTTGAAAAACAATTTTACTGGTCATAAGTTACATTTAATAGACTCGTAATTGGCATACTGGGAGTAAAATGGAAAGGCCATTGATTCATCCCTTACATGATGGGTAAACCTTCATGTATGCCGTAATACCTGGTATTTATTTAGGTGTACTTTAAAGGTTTACAGCTATTATGGACATTTTCTCATTGGAGCCTTATACTCTTGAGGGCCGGTGCTTTTATCCTGTTTATGCAGATGGAGCAACCAAATCCCAGAGGGGCTATGCCATCTGTTTGTGCCATACAGCAAACAATCAGAACTGTTTCTCAAGCTCAGGTTTTGTGTTGAACCACATTTTATATGCCCTTAATAGATTTCTAAGTCAAATCCAGAAGTACTAGACATTTTAGAAAGTTTCCCACTTTTTACTCTCTCCTTCTATAATGAGGTTTTCATTATATTCACAGCATGCATTGTCTTCTACTTTTTTTTTTTCTTTTTTGCCTCTGAGTCTTTGCTTTAGAATGGAATCTATCTTTGGAATAATCCTTATTTGTTTATTTGGACCGTAGTTAATGAACATATTCAGGGATTTTATAGTTTGAAGGGAGAGTTTGTTGGTAGAGGAATCATAGTTTTACTGTTGCATAGCAGAACTTAAATCAGAGTAGGAAAAATGGTTGCAAGACTGAGTTTTCTAAATTTAGATGTTTATGTTCTGGGCAACATTTTTTTAGCCATCAGAGTCTTCATTCTTTCAGCCACATGTTCCCATGTTTAGAACATAAAGAAAATAAGGGAGTTTAAAAATAAAGGAAAAAAATAGGTAACTAGTTATAAATATAATCAATGGAACACTCTCCTCTTGTTCTGAGCAAGGTTTATGTTTGGCTTTCAATCCATTTTCTGATCAAAGTTGTTCTACATGTAAAGAAAGAGAAGTCATTATATATTCTTTGTTTGTGTTAGCATAAAGGGGTTTCAAGGACAGAGCCATACCACATGAACATTGTTCTACCAAGCATCACCATCATTCCAATAAAATGGGTGTCCTGTGTTTTCTAAGGTTCATGTGTAATCTAGGCCCTAGGCCAAATATATGACATAATTTATATTCAACCAAAGGTTTGTTTTTCTTTCTTTTAGTTTGTAGACAACATTTCCTCTCGGGAAGAGATAGATCATGCAGAGTATTACCTTTACAAGTAAGTTTTCCATTTGATTTGGCTATGTACTCTGTGATTTCACACCCTTTTTTTACATAAAAGTTAGTATATATATAATTTTGATACCTTTTAAGTTTATATTTTAAAGATCTTTTCATATGAGTATATAGAGAGATGTCTCATTTTTTAATAACTGCATCCTATTCCATACTGTGAGTTTATTATTTAAACCAGTTCCCAGTTGATGTACCTCTAGGTTGTTCTCTTTTTTTGTATTGTATACAATGTTATAATTGATAACCTCGTACATATGTAATTTTGCACTTAATTTTCCTGAGTATATGTATTTATAGTTTTAATTGCTATTGACAAATTGCTTTCCATTGAAGTTTTACCAGATTACCTTCCTACTAGCAATGTATGAGAGACACGTATTTTTACAGCTTGGCCAATAGTTAGGCATATTCACGTTTGCATTTTTTTGCCAATCTGATTAGTTAAAATTTATACACACACATGCACAAGTTGAGTGCCTCTTGTCTAAAATGCTTGGGACAAGAAGTGTTTTGGATTTTGGATTTTTTTAGGTTTTTTGAATATTTGCATTATACTTACTGTTTGAGTACCCCTAATTTGAAAATCCACAATGCTTCAATGAGCATTTCCTTTGAACATCATGTTGGTGCTCAAAAATTTTTGATTTTGGAGCTTTTCAAATGAGAGATACTCAGTCTGTATGTATATCTCTTCTCTCTCTCTTTTTTTTTAATAGATGAAATTATACCCTATATGAACTGTTAGATACCTACTTTCAATTAACACTGGTGTTTTTTGTTTGTTTGTTTTTTTGGAGATGGAGTCTTGCTCTGTTGCCCAAACTGGAATGCAGTGGCACAATCTTGGCTCACTGCAACCTCCACCTCCCGGGTTCAAGCAGTTCTCCTGCCTCAGCCTCCCCAGTAGCTGGAACTACAGGCACGCGCCACCACACCCGGCTAATTTTTGTATTTTTAGTAGAGATGGGGTTTCACTATGTTGGCCAGGCTGATCTTGAACTCCTGAGCTCATGATCCACCAGCCTCAGCCTCCCAAAGTGCTGGGATTACAGGTGTGAGCCACCACGCCCAGCCTTCAGTTAACACTGTTTGCAAACCTTTCTTACATTAACACATTTACTTCATTCTTTCTCACAGCTGCGAACAATTCTATTGTGAACTACTCACAAAACTCACCCATGTGTACAAGAAGTATGTTTAGTACAACATCATCTATGGTAGCAAATGACTGAAACAACCTAACGCATATTAAATAAAGAACTGGTCAAACAAATATCTGTCAGAATGGTACCTTACAACTAAATTTTTATTGTGATTCCAGTTTTTGAAATCTGATTTGTGATTTGTTCCAATTCCTATGTTCTAAAAATAGATTGAAATTTTAAATGTTTCCAGTAAGCATTACATTGGAGTTTTCCATTCAATCTTGCTTGTTTTGATCAAGAGAGTTTTTAGTTATTTCTGTCTAGATGCATTTTTATTTTTTGTTGTTGTTTTTGGGGTTTCGGGGGGTGTCGTTTTTTTCTAGATGCATTTTTTAAAGCTTACTGTATTTTAATGAAAATTTATTCATTTTTCTTTGATTTTGCTAAATAATAATGAGGCTTCTTTTTTTTTAATTTCTGAATTGGGTAGATGCTACCACCTTTTGGGTGTTTGCTATTTAAATGTAAACCTCAAGTAGGCTAGATTCCACATCTTAAAAAAACATTTATTTTAAATCTAAGATTGGCTTTAACAATGTCCTAAGTTGAAATTCTAGGTCCTAACTTAGTTACAAGTGATCTTAGTTGTTAGTGCCCTCTTCATTAGGATAAAGATAAATGGACCCCTTGATGAGAGCTACCCCTTCCTTCCTTTAATGGCTCTTTGGGACTGTGGCGCTGCTTTGGTAGTTATTTTTGGTCTGTGGTGAAGTGTGTATTGGGGCTGGCATCTGGCCAGTTCTCGTATTTTTGTTTATAGCAAAATTCAGAACATAATTTCAATTTCTAAATATAAACTTTTTCAGAATTTCATCCTGTGAGATATAGTGCCATAGTGCTGGGAGAAGTATGTTCCAAATTCATAAATACTTCTGTAGCATATAATTGATTTCAGTGACTCAGCATTTCAACAAGTATTTGCTGAGTGCCTATTATGTGCCCAGGCCCTGTCCTGGGTGCTGGATATCTAATGTTGAATAATTCTCCCTGTCCTCATATATTAGTATTACTGAAGAGTTGAAGTTCTGTCTTTAAGACATTCTATGATGAGTTCTTCACATGATGTTCAGTTTTGTGTGACCTGGGGTATAACTGAAAGTTTCATAAAAACTCTATGTCCTATTTCCATATAGATCAAATAAAGGACTGTCATCCATGATAAATCTGAGCCAGTGTTTAATTGGACATCCCATCCTTTGCTTTAATCAAAACTAATTTTTTAGCTATGATTTATCCCTTATCTTAGTTCTTTCTCCTCCTTTTCATTACCAAGAAAATTGACTTTCTTATCTCTTATCTATTACTTTTTTTAAAGACAGAAATGTTTTTATGACTTCATGAGTGTGTAAATATATGAGACTAGGTAGAACTCTACAAAGCTGAATTGAAACAATGGAGATTGGCTAGGTTCTCTCGTTAGTTAAGTGCCTCACTTTTGCTTTCCAGCCTTAGAGAATATACAGAACATACTTATGCCTTAGCAAAATTAAAAATTACAAGTTATAAGCTCTTGGGGTTTCTCTCAAGTAATCAAAATTAGGGATGTTAATCCTGAAGACACCAAGGACCTACTGCTGTGTGGTATTTCTACCAGTTCATGATGCCTAACATCTCCTTATAGGATGACTTTAGACAACTCAGAGTAACGTAAATTCCAAGTCTAAGGTGAGGAAATGAAGAAGGAACTTCTTAATTTTAGACAACTCACAGCTTGCAGACCTGTCATTAGGGTTTCTGTCTTTAACAGTGAAGCCCACAGGAGAACTTTTGTATTGGTTCAACTCTTTCTCTGCCGTGGCCTGTCGACACCAGGCTCTGCTAGCAGGAGTGTAGCCGCTACATCTTCTCCTCTTACAATGATCAAATTTCCGCAATGATTATGTAAAGTCTAGAGCCAAAGAAGTTTGGAAACCTTGAATGATCAGTGAAAACAGTTTGATCAGGCAAGTAAACAGTTTCAAGTTCCAGCAACTCAGGGTACTGCTGGTACCTGCCAGCTTATTATCACCTTGTCATCCCAAAAGAAGATTTGAAGTTCTGAATCTCCCAAAGTACATGGGCTTTTTAGGGACTTCAACATTGAAGAGATCTTTTAAGGAGAGAAAGAAAGGCTGTTGTTAAGAGAGCAGGAGGGAGAACAAATGTCTAAGTACCTTTCTTTGGGCCATGGTCTATTCTCTGGGAGTTGGCAATCCTATGATCAGCTTCTGCCTTCTGTTTATAAATAAAAAATGAAAACGTGAAGGAAAGGGTGAAGCTCTAACTAAATAATAACATGAACTAAAAACGATTAAGGCAAGACCAGAAACTATATTCATTGGCCAAAAAAGAAAAAAAACCAAAAAGCTGATAATACTCGTATAAAGGGAAAATAAACCAAGAATCAAGAGTAAAAGTGATTAAAATATCAACAAGGTTAAGACAAAGTAAACAAAATAAGAAAACTAGGCATACTGTAGGGCTGTGACAAATAAAGAAAACTTAAATAAGATTAAAAAATACAGTAAAATGAAATTCTGGACTTTATATGATATATATAGTTTAGGCTGGGAGGTTGGAAAAATAGGCATAGGTGTGCTCTTGCACAGATATTAGTAGCAGGCTAAATGATAAACCTCTTTATGACTGGTTTTCAAGCTGTCTTCTGAGAAGCGCTGGAGCTGGTTTCTCACAGCTCCTGTAGGGCGTGGCTTGGGGGAAGAGTGGGTCTGGAAAGAGGTCAGACCACGCTGTAGCAGGCCATTTGCTTCTGCTCCTCTTTCTGCCAGAGAAGCTGTGCCTCCAGCTGCCTTGTCCAGGTCTACAGAGAAAATTCAGAGGACTGTGAACTTGAATAGAATAAAATTATAGTTTTATTTTCACTAACCTCAATATTTAGCATTTCTCTCAATTATGAGTGTAGGCAACAGATAACTATAATATTAACAGCATCTGTGTCTGTTTTGCCAGTAAAAATCATTGATTTTTTTCATATCACTTACCTTTGTTACAGATATCATCACTGCTTAGAAATTATGTTAATAATTAAACCTGCTAGCAAGTGTTATTTCATGCATTAATAAAGCAGCACATATGTTACCATATCCCAAGGATGTCTTAATATCCTGATAATTGTATTTCAATATAATTCATTTCTGTCGTGAGAAACTAATTCCGAGAAGCCTTCATCAGACTGCCAGAGGGTTTAAGACAAAAAATTATTAGAAACCCTGCTGTGAGATCATTTGAAAAATAGATTCTTTTGTCTTTTTTTTTTTTTT
>NW_016107365.1:1923734-1928620 GCF_001604975.1 Cebus imitator | reverse complement strand
AACTCCTGACATCAGGTGGTCCAACCACCTTGGCCTCCCAAAGTGCTGTGATTCCAGGCATGAGCCACCACGCCCGGCTCTATAGCATTCTTTTAAAGCAATCTTTTGGATTTTAGCAAAAATGTGGGGAATGCTGAATTAATTGTCATACAGTAAGAAAAGATTGTTGCAAAACTTTGTGGAAGGTGAGTTCTTCTCAGAATACAGCTCTCTGTGTTGTCATGGAGAGTGGCATGCCACCCAGTAAGAAAGAAGTTCAGGTTGCATGGCAAGCTGTGTACTGCCAACACATTCATCCATGCTGTACCTGGGTCTCAAGTATCTTTCACTATTTGCTTAGCTGACCTGGCAGATACTAGGCATCCCTGGTTGGAGATGGATTGCCGGTCAGGAACAGCTGGGGCAAAGCAGATGGCAGCCTGCATGTCTCCAGGTCCTGGGTTGGCAGCCAGCCTAAAAAGGAAGGACTAAAATAGTTTCATTTTTCATGAAGCAAAAATACCCAGTGGTTCCTTGGAAGGCTAGAGCACCACCCCAGCCCTGTGTTGTAAAAATCCATTTCTGCCTGTAGGGAAAAGGGAAGATGGGAGTTTATTAAGAGGGAACAGCATGCATTCGTTTATGCAGCAGTAATTTTCCTTTGAGGTCATAGACACTGTTTGTGTTTCACAGCAATGAAAGGTAATCTTAAATTTTTCTGTTAGCCTGTTGCCAGGTCCCATTATGCCTGAACATTATTAATAAAAGTAACAACCCAAGGGGAGAGAAATGAGTCTGAGAACATTTTTTTTAGTAACACTTCTATACTTGAATATTGCCTAGTTCTTTATTTGGTTCTTATTTGCTGGTCCTTACCACAGGCCTGGGAGATAGCTTATTATTGTTAATAGCTCTGTGTTGGAAAATAGCAGATCATTGGTCATAGTCCATGCCTTGCCAGAGATCCATGGGAGCTTTGTGATAAGGGTTAGAATTCTTGGCCTCCCCTGCTTCAGACTCCACTTCTCTTCCCACTGGTCTTGTTATTTCATCTGGAGCCTCATCACCGGAGGAGTGTAGGGATGAACCTTCAAGGTATTTTTTTGGCTTGGTTTAAGCATTCCACTTAGCTTTCCCAGAGTGATCTCATACCTTCGATGAGGTCACTTAGATACCTTCCATTTTATTCCTCTGCTGTGCTATGTACCTCTGCAGGCTCCAGTCCCAAGAGTCCCTAGGAGTATGGGCTGCTACAGACATCCATGCACAAGTCTTTGTATAGATGGGTGCTTTCATTTCTGTAGGGTAAATATCTAGGAGTAGAATGATTGGAGCATATGGTAAATATATGTTTAACTTTTTAAGAAACTACCAAATTGTTTTCCAAAGTGATTATACCATTTTATAGTCCCAACAGCAGTTCCACTTCCTCCACATTTTTGCCAACACATTTAGTCATACCAACGTGTGTTTAGTGATACCTTACTGTGACTTTAATCGTTTGTCCAGTAACTAATGATAATTTCCTTTGGTACAGTGTTCGAATCTTTTGTGCATTTTAAAAATTGAGTTGTTTATAGTCGTATTTTATTGGATTTTGAAAATTCTTTTTCTTATAGTTTTATCTTTTCATTCCCTTAACAGTGCTTTTGAAACACTGTTTTAATTTTTTAATTTTTATTTATTTATTTTATTGAGATTGAGTCTCTGTCAGTCAGGCTGGAGTGCAGTGGCATGATCTTGGCTCACTGCAGCCTCCACCTCCCGTATTCAAGCAGTTCTCCCACCTCAGCCTACCAAATAGCTGGGATTACAGGTGCCTGCCACCACACTTGGCTAGTTTTTGTGTTTTTGTAGAGACAAGGTTTCACCATGTTGATGAGGCCAGTCTTGAACTCCTGACCTCAGGTGATCTGCCCACCTTGGCCTCCGACAGTGCTGGGATTACAGGCATGAGCCACCATACCCAGCCTGTTTTTATTTTTTATGTAAGTCCAATTTATCAACTTTCTTTTTTAATAGCTTGTGCTTTTGGTGTTCTCTAAGGTAGGGGTCACCAACCTTTTTGGCCCCAGGGACTGGTTTCGTTGAAGACAGTTTTTCCACAGCTGGTAGTTGTTGTAGGGGATGGTTTGGGGATAAAACTGTTCCATCTCAGATCATCAGGCATTAGTTAGATTCTCATTAGGAGTGTGCAACCTAAATTCCTCACAAAGGGAGGGTTCCTGCTGCTATAAGAATCTAATACCACCACTGATCTGACAGGAGGTGGAGCTCAGGTGGTAATGTTCACTCACCCACTGCTCACCTGCTGCTGTGTGGCCCAGTTTCTAACAGACTGGTACCGGTCCACAGCCTGGGAGTTGGGGACCCCTGATCTAAGGAATTTGCTTAATCCAGCACCACACAGATCTTTCCTCTAGATTTTGTTTCAGAAGTTTTATAGTTTTAGGTATTTAAATTAGGTCTATGATCAGCTTTATTTTGGCATCACCATCACCCAGTGCTTGGTGAGATGAGAAGCCATACTATTTCCCAGCAGTAGCAGCAAAGGTTCTGTGACACAGAATAGAGAGGTAAGAGAACAGCTCAGCTAACAGCAGCTGACAGGAAATGTCTGTTCAGTGGACATAAAGAAACTGTATTTATTTTTTATATTTGTTTAAAAGAGTTTTTATACCCCATGTTAATTTTCAGTTGAGCAAAATTGTTTCTTCCCTACAGGTTTATGATTTTAAGTTATTTTTTATGTATAAGGTAAAGATCAAAGCTAATTTTTTGGCATAAGAATGCCTAATTGTGTCAGCACCACTGGTTGAAAAGGCTATTTTTAAATTGCCTGTGTACCTTTGTTGGTAATCACTTTATATTTGTGTGAGTCTATTTCTGGACTTCTTTGTTCCATTGATCTCTGTTCTGTTATCTATTTTAATGCCAATACTACTCTGTCTTGATGACTGTAGTTTTTAAATGAGTTAAAATTAGGTAGTAACTTTTGCATGTTCTTTTTCAAAATTATTTTGGCCAGTATAGGTCCTTTCCTATACTAGCCAATTTTAGAATCATCTCTTAGATATGTGTATATACACACTTACATGCATTATTAATGTAGAGAAATTAGGAATAATATCAATTCAAGAAATATGTATTGAATGTCTCGTATGTATTTAGAAACTAACAGAGAAGATTATAAGGAATATGAGGGGAGACACTGATTTTGCAAAAGTCATTCTTTTTCCATTACAGGCAAATTTAAACTGCCCTAACAGGATTTGAGATGGAAATACATGAGGACAGATTCATGTCTGTAAGACAAATGATTTTCAGCTGTTTATATGGGAAATTCTAAAGCCATTAGAGGCTTTAAGAGTATTTTTTAATGCACTAAAACTGTGGTATATTCAAATGAAGGATATTATATAATCCCTACATTGAAACAAATTACAACTAGGCACAGTGGCTCATGCCTGTAATCTCAACACTTTGGGAGGCTGAGGCAGAAAAATCCCTTAAGGTCAGGAGTGAGATCAGCCTAAGCAACATAGACTCTGTTTCTACAAAAACATATTTACAGATTAGCTGGGCATGGTGATGTGTGCCTATAGTCCTAGCAATTCAGGAGGCTAAGGCTGGGCCTTGTTGTCCTAGCTACTTAGGAGGCAAAGCCCAGAAGTTCAAGGCTACAATGAGCTGTGATCAAGCCACTGCATTCCAGCCTGAGTACCAAAGCAAGGTCCTGTCCCCCCAACCAAAAAAAAAAAAAAAGGTTATTAGATGGTTGAAGATCATTAGATATGTGAAACAATTCAAAATCAGCACAAATTCAGGATATGATAAGTAGATAAATGTACAGAATTTATGTAACAAAATGTTAAGTTTTAGAGAAAACATGTTTGGAGCAGGCTAGAAGGATTGATGTTGTTATTGGCAAACATGCATAAAAGAGGTAGAACTTAAGATAGTCTTGAAGGTTATATATATAGTCTTGAAGGTTAGAAGAGTAGAGGAAACAGAAGCAAGTGTTCAAGATGGAACAAACCGTACATCTGGAGTTAGAAGGAAGGAGTAATAACTAGCTTTATGGGAATTGTCCTAACCAGATGACAAGTTTGTGGGGAGTAATGAGAAATAAGGAACACAGATAAGAGAGGGAATAGAATGTTAGCAGGAGAGAAGGGAGGGTTCAAAATCTGTCATTATACATTGCTAGTGGATATTATATATCCACTAGCAATGTATAATGATTTTGAACGCAATATAAATTGGTACAACTTCTATAGAGAAAACTTCTGAAGCATCTACCAAAATTACAAGTACACATACCCTCTGGCCCAATAATTCCTCCTCTGGGAATTTAACCTCCTGATATATTCATATTCACGCCAAAAATATCCATTGCAAAAAGTAAAGGATTATGTCCATCAATAGTGGCCTATTTAATTATTCTACGGCCATACAGTGGAATACTGCGCAGTGATTGAAAAGAATGAGGAAGCTTTATATGTATTTCCTGTTGAATACATTGTGAAATGTATTAAGTGAAAAAAGCAACTGTAGGACTTAGTGTGTGATGTAGCCACTCTGGTTTATGTGTAATATGTGTACATGTGCTTTGATGCTTACGTGTATATATGTATGTATGTATATAGAATGTCTCTGGAATGATACACACAAAAACTGGTAACATTGGTGTCTCTTGGGAAAGAAATCTAGATGACTTCTCATTGAATTGTCTCTTGTAGCTTTTGAATTTTATATCATGGGTATATATAACTTATTCAAAAAAATACATATTTTTTGTTTCTTCCCTTCCCTTCCTTCCTTCTCTTTTTCCGTATCTCTCTCTGACACACACACGTGCGCGCGCTCTCTCTCTCTCTCTCTCTCTCTCTCTCTCTCTCTCTCTC
>NW_016107365.1:1886463-1923574 GCF_001604975.1 Cebus imitator | reverse complement strand
ATGCCACCGTGGCCATCTAATTTTTTTTTTTTTTTGGTAGAGCTGGGGTCTCGCCATGTTGCCTTAAACTCCTGGACTCAAGCAATCCACCTGCCTCAGCCTCTTAAAGTGCTGGGATTATAGGCATCAGCCACCACACCTGGCCTGAAAAGTATTTTTTTTAAAATTCTCAAGATAGTCATCTGTAGATTCTTAAGAAGTATATATCATAATAAAAGTATTTCAGAAAGATTAGTAACGGTAAATTTTTTATTAAAGACATAAATGTTGGAGAGAAATTGTGCACACAGAGGTAAAAGACCTATCCTATGGTAGTTGACAGTAGAAATAAGGAGAGAAATGTACATAGGAGGGGAGAAATGGATCAGCAGGATTAATGGCAGGTTGAATGTAGAAACAGAAAACAAGGAGGGTCAAAAATGAACTGAAAATTGAACCTCCGTGGGATAGTGGCTGGTATGTGATAGAAGTATTGAATTGGAAGCAGATTTAGAAGGCAGCAAGAGAGTGAGTTTTTCTTTTGCCTTTTCATTGTACACCTACATGTTTCTTTCTAAGTTTGCTGTATCGTGTCTTAAGCCTACTGACCATACTTGGACTGTTTGACAGGAACTGGCCACAGACCTTTGGAGAAAGAACAGTTGCCAAAACATACCCATTGGGTCTTCCTGGTGTATTGGTACTAGTTGGAAAATTTTGGACCAGATGACCTCTGAAGTCCTGCCAACTTTCGGAACCTGAAATTGCAGCCTGGATAGACTAAATGATTTCATTGGAGCCATGTGACAAGTCCAAGCTACAGCTGTGAATGAGGTCTGACTTCAAGTTGAGAACCCAACAGCTAGCCCAGTGTATCTCTTTGTGCCAGTTCTTTTTCCTAAGCAGTTCCAGTAATATACCAAAAGATACAGACTCAATGAATATTTTAAAACCTCATAACAGTATGACATATAATTAATTAAATCTAGAAAAAAAATAACATGTAAAGAAATTCAACAATTAAAATGTATTATCTTATGGGAGAGGTGCTAAAGAGAACCTGAAGGAGTCAGGATGGGAGGAAAGAGGTGACTGGGGTTCCTAGTTAGTGAACTCTCTGGACATCAGCTTTCTAGATGAGCAGATCATCTTGGATGCCTCCCAAGGCACTTTTCATAGCTAAAACGTAATGTTTCTTAATATCACTGATAAGACTTTATGACCAGATGCCTCAGACTTTGAAAGCATGAAGTTCTGACTTTTTGTTCAGTTTCTCATGCAGAACTTCATTCATTTAAACCATAAAATTGAAGTTCCAGCCACCTTTACCGTGAATATCAAGAGAAAAACTAATAGATGTAAAAGTAAACAACTGAAAAGGTAGGGCGTCTCTTAATCTCTTCTGTATTTAGGTGACAAACTTCATTTACTATCTTATTTGTGAATATATTTAGTAAATTTTGTGGTATGAGAAGCTGAATATCCACTCTTATTTATCCTCTAGAGAACTAATTTTTATACCATATATACTTGTTTTTTCCTGAAAGGCCCACAAACCACACGTTTTTGAATCCTTGTATATACATGAGATTTAAAAGAAGACTAAAGTAAATCTGTTCTAATAGTTGCAGAACCATTTGTAAATTAAACCTTAAACTCCTAAAATTTCATATAAGAATATATATCCCAAGTTATTTTTTTCTACAGTATAAAGCACTTTTATTGAAAAATATTTCTTCTGGCTATTTTTATAATTGTAAAGTCAAATTAGGGTATCAGGAATTACAGCTGTAGAGCAGTGAGAAAGGCATAATTAAAATATAGTCTTATATTTATTATATAAACCCTACTTCAGTGGGTTCTACATGGAAGGCAGTTTGATTTGAAGATAATTAAGAGATCTTTTCAGGAACTGGTACAATATTTAAGGGAGAGCTGAATAGATAAACAGAAGCTTCAAGGAAAGATTTATGGGAACAGAAGTTTCAGTTGATTGCATCATGGTTTTTGAGGCCAAAGGCAAATAAATTCCTGAGTATTTCCAGATGCTGTGTGTCTAGGCAAGAGAACATCTGAGGAGCTAGAAGTGTTTGATGTGAATTCTTTTTAGTGCTTTCATTTCATGATAGATTTCCAGGTATGTTTGTTTTGAACAGGCAGATTTTATAATTTGAGGTCTGTTCTGTTTTTTTTAATAGCAATGTTGATTTTAAGACAAACAGTTTCACCGTTTGATACCTAGTCATAGGCAAAGCTGGGATTTAAAACTATGTCTTCTAACACCAGACCATTACAGCACATGAACAGTGTATTCATTATGCACTGGCTGTTACATAGTTCAGTGATGGACACTACCAAGAGGTGAAACTCAAATTAGTGAGTCTTCACTGGTAAAATCCTGGCAGTTTTGATAAATCAAACACTGAAATTATTCGTTCAAGTGAGAACTTTGTGCATCTCATACATGTAGATTATATAGTCCTCCGTTTGCTGAGTAATAGCAGGTAATAAAAGACACACTTACACAGTGCTTTCAGACTCCAGCCGAAATGGACTACTGTTCTCTAAATGTGCCTTCTGCTTTCACGTCTTGCCTATGCTCTTCCCTCCCCACTGTCTGTTTCTAATAGAATATAAACTGTGTTTTAAGACCTGTCCCAGATTCTGCTACACCCATAAACTTACCCTGATTTTCACCACTGAATGTGATCTCTCTGACCCATCTATATACTTTCCCTTTAGTTATTCAGGGGTGCTTACTTATTTCATTTTATCTTTTGACTAATCAAAAATATGTGTTTCTTTGTCTTCACTTGAGACACAGTATATCATAGTAGATAGAGTATGGACTTGAGCCAAAGTGCCTGGATTTTAATCTCAAATGTGCCATCCATTTCTTTCCTCATAATATGAGTGTTAAAATAGTGCCTAGTGCCTATGCCTGAGAGTATTTTTGAGACTTCAAGAAATTGATACATTATAATGCCCTTAGAATAGTCTTGGGACAAAGAAGGTCAGTGCTCAATAACGTTTAGCTTTAATGTTGACTATACCAGACTGTAACATCAGGAAAAACAAAGAGTATTTATTTCCCATACTTCTCAATTGAGGGAAAATGAATTTGATTTCCAGTTTAGGTTTCTAAGGCCTTATTCCTTGACCATCTATACCACCCCACCCCATGGACATCAAGGTGTAAGGGTCATCAGGGCTCAGGAATATGGAGAAGTAGATGCTTAGGAACACTAGTAGTTCAACACACAGATAGAAAGGATATCACGTTTTGAGGGAAGCTTCCTGACCCTAAAAGACCCTAATCAAAGCTGTCATACATGTACTCATATTGCTAAACTTACAGTGGACACAAACCAGAAGGGGGCAGCAGAAAGTCATCTGCTTACTATCTGAAGAAGGGAGAAGCCTCAAGAAAGTGATTCCCAGTTAGGAAAAAAACTGCACCATAACTGATCTCTGATAAGATGTTACTGAATCAATAATCAAAATACAGATTAGATACAAAAAGAGAGATCTGTTCTGTGGGCTTGGAGCATGTAAGCAGTTGAAATAGAAATTGAGGGACTGCGTCCAGAGATTTTAGTTTTGATATCTGGTGTGCCCAAGAGCAGCTCAAAATGAAGTTGTATAATGTCAGCATTCTTCACTTTTATTTTATTGGTTTTTGTAGAAACTGAGCAAGAGTTTCTATTTGTATACCCGATTCTTATACAGAAAACTGGGTTGCTGTGGCCTTACAGGTTAGAATGCAATACACAATTTTTTTCATAGTTTTAAAATTATTTCTTGTTAATGGAAAAAATAATTACATATTCTTTTCTAAAAAATACAAAGGATAAATTACTTGTTTTTAGTATGTTTCCTACCAGTCTTTTAAGTATCTTCCCATTTTATTTGTTTTAAACTATTAAACAGTAACTCTTACATTTCATCTAAAAATTCAGTGTAATTCCAACCAAAATCTCAGCAGAAATTTTTGGGAAACCTGAGAAGATGACCCTGAAATTCAGGTGAAAGAATAAAGAACCAAGAATAAAAGAGTTTTAAGAAGACTGACATAAAATGATTGGTCCACGAGATAGACAACAAGACTTATTAGAAAGCTATGAAAAATACAAATGAAGATATTGGCTTAAATGTAGACAAATAGACTAGTAGAGCAGAATAGAGCTCGGAAATGGATCTGTACATATTCGGAAACCTGAGATATTTTATACATCAAAGGGTAAAGAATGGATTAGTTAATAAATGCTACTTGGACAATTAATAATCTAACAATTATATGGGAAAATTCTTCATTCTTCAAAATATATGCACATACCCACACACATTTTTTTTAGGTAGATTAAAAACCAAAATGGAAAAAGCAAAACTTTTAGAAGGAAATATAGGAGAATGTTAATAGTAGTGTAACACTGGGGACACTGAAGAATTTTTTTTAACAAGACACAAAAAACAGAACAGGTAAAAGATTGATAAATGTTTTTGTTTTGTTTTATTACTAGATGATAATTGTTTTCAAGGGTGTTTTTGGTTTTTTGGGGTTTTGTTTTTTGTTTTGTCTTCCATGATTCAGAAAGGTTTTTTGTTGTTTTTTTTATGGTGGTTGTAGTTTTTATAAGAGACGAGGTTGGCTGAGCACTGTGGCTCATGCCTATAATCTCAGCACTTTAGGAGGCCAAGGTGGGTGGATCATGAGGTCAGGAGTTCAAGACCAGCCTGACCAATGTGGTGAAACCCTGTCTCTACTAAAAAATACAAAAATTAGCTGGATGTGGTGGTACACGTCTGTAATCCCACCTACTCAGGAGGCTGAGGGAGGAGAATTGCTTGAACCTGGGAGGTAGAGGTTGCAGTGAACAGAGATTGCATCATTGTACTTTAGCCTGGACGACAGAGCAAGACTCCATCTCAAAAAAAAAAAAAAAAAAAGAGGACGTCTTGCTGTGTCGCTCAGGCTGGTTTCAAACTCCTGGCCTCAAGCAATCCTCCCATTTAAACTCCCTCCTAAAGTGCTGGGATTATAGGCATGAGCCACTGCTCTGATAAGTTTTAATGCATTACAGTTTTAAAGTTCTGTTCAGCAAAAATTTCGTTACCTCCAGTAACAAAATTAAAAGACGAGGGAAAGATTTGCATTGCATGTAGGTAACGAAGATTAGTATCTAGATACATCTGTAGGCCAATAAGATAAGAATTTTAGAAAAGTGGGTAGAAAATATGAACCAGCAGTTCCCAGAATAAAAAACCAAAATGACAGTTAACATATGAATAGATGCTCACTGTCAATAATCAGATAAATTACAGATTAAAAAGATACATTTTCACATTTATTAGATGCAAAAATGAAAGGCTTTCGTAATAATTGTGGCATAGAGGAGCAGCAGGAAGTCTGATTCACTACTAGTGGGACTTTAAAATTGTCTAGTCACCTTGAGTAGTTTGGCAATATGAAGTAAAAGAGGATGGGCGTGATCATCTACTCAGTCTTCTGCTCTGGGGTATATTAAAGGAACTCTGGCATGTATAAGGATTAAGTTATAAGACTGTTCATTTTAACATTGTTCATAATATGAAAAACTGGAAGCAACTTAAATATTCTCCAATAGAAAAAGAAGAAAAATGTGATAGACTTTTTTACAGTGGAATACCATATAGCAGTGAGAAAGAATGAACTAAAGCTATCTGTAGATACATACATGTCTATACACACATATACATATAAGAGCGATTATCTCAAAAAACATAATGAGTAAAACAATGGTGAAATATTATACATACAATATGATACCATTTATTTGTTTGAAAATATGCAAACCAGTATTATCGCTTATGTGGATACATGTATAAAATGAAGGGTAAAAAAAAAAATGCCGAAAAATGGTAAACAAATTCACGTTATTATCTACCTTTGAAGGAGGATGTGGTTGGAGTAGGATACAGAGATATATATGAGGGAGCATCAGTTGTATCTATAATACTTCATTGGCTTATAAAGAAAATCTCAAACAAGTGTGACATCTTAAAATTAATGAAGATAGGTAGTTGAGTACATGAGTGTTATGCTCTGCCTACTTTTTTTTTTAATTTAAGTTCCAGGGTACATGTGCAGGATGCACAGATTTGTTACATAGGTAAATGTGTGACATGATGGTTTGCTGCACCTATCAACTTATCACCTAAGTATTAAGCCAAGCATGCATTAGCTATTTTTTCTGATGCTCTTCCTCCCCCACCCCCTCATCTCACAGGCCCCAGTATGTGTTGTTGCCCTCCCTGTGTCCATGTGTTCTCATTGTTCAGCTTCCACTTACTAGTGACAGCATGTGGTATTTGCTTTTCTGTTCCTGCGTTAGTTTACTGAGGATAATGGCTTCTAGCTCCATCCATGTCTCTGCAAAGGACATGATCTCGTTCCTTTTTATGGCTGCATAGTATTCCATGGTGTATTGTACCACATTTTCTTTATCCAGTGTATCATTGATGGACATTTAGTTGATTGCATGTCTTTGCCATTGCGAATAGTGCTGCAGTGAACATACATGTGCATGTATCTTTATAATAGAGTGATTTATACTCCTTTGAGCATATACCCAGTAATAGGATTGCTGGTTCAAATGGGATTTCTGGTTCTAGGTCTTTGAGGAATTGCCACACTGTCTTCCACAATGGTTGAACTAATTTATATTCCCACCAACAGTGTAAAAACATTTCTGTCTCTCCTCAGCCTCACCAGCATCTGTTGTTCCTGACTTTTTAATAATTGATGTTTTTAACTGGTATGAGATGGTATCTCATTGTGGTTTTGATTTGCATTTCTCTAATGATCAGTGATGCTGACCTTTTTTTCATATGTTTCTTGGCCACATACATTCCTTTTTGAGAAGTGTTGGTTCATGTCCTTTGTTTACTTTTTCGTGGGATTTTGTTTTTCTTGTAAATTTGTTTAAGTTCTTTGTAGACTCTGGCTATTAGACCTTTGTCAGGTGGATAGGTTGCAAAAATTTCCTCCCATTCTATTGATAGGATAGGAGATGCCAGCTCCAGGTCTGTTATTGCCCTGATAATCTTTCAGTGACACGAGATGTGGAGGGGGAAGTCAGTGATTCTGACCCTGTGTAGACCTAGGCTAAGGTCTGTATTTGTGTCTTAGGTTGTTTTTTTGTTTTTTGTTTTGAGATGGAGTCTCACTGTGTCACCCAGACTGGAGTGCAGTGGCACAATCTGTGCTCACTGCAAGCTCTGCCTCCTGGGTTCAAGTTATTCTCCTGCCTCAGCCTCCTGAGTAGCTGGGATTGCAGGTGTGAGCTACCATGCCTGGCTAATTTTTGTATTTTTAGTAGAGAAAGGGTTTTTCCACATTGGCCAGACTGCTCTCGAACTTCTGACCTCAGGCTATTCAACCGTTTGGGCCTCCCAAAGTGCTGGGATTATAGGTGTGAGCCTTTGTGCCAGGCCTGTGTCTTAGTTTTTAACTAAATATTAACTAAGAATTTTAAAAAGTAATAAAATAAAATAAAAATTTAAATTCAGACATAGACTAATGCCTGTTTATTAAAAAAAGAAAAAATATTTTAAATATTAAAATGAAGATTAATAAGATTATAAAGAATAAGATTATAAAGAATTTTTGTACAACTGTACAGTACATTTTAACCTGTTATTATAGAAAAGTCCAAAGTTTCTAAAACATTAAGTTTTGAAAGTAAAACAGTTACAGGAAGCTAAGATTAATTTATTAGCAGAGAATTTTTTTTTCATAAATTTAGTGTAGCCTGAGATGTAGTGTTTATAAAGTCTAGAGTAGCGTAATGTCCTAGATCTTCACATTTACTCACTGCTCACTCACTGACTCACCCAGAGCAACTTCCAGTGCTACAAGCTCTATTCATGGTAAGTGCCCTACATAGGTATACCATTTTATATCTTTTATCCTGTATTTTTATTGTACCTTTTCTATGCTTAGATACATTTAGTCACAAACACTTACCATTGTGTTACAGTTGCCTAAAGTATTCTGTATAGCCCCATGCGGCACATGGGACTATACAAATTTGTAGCCTAGGAACAACAGGCTATAGCATATAGCCTAGGTGTATAGTAGGCTACACCATTTAGGTTTGTGCAGGTACACTCTGTGATGTTCACACAACAACAAAATCACCTGATGACACATTTCTCAGAAAGTGAGGACATAGCCCTGTTGTTAAGCAATGCATGAGTGTACTTCATAGTGTTTTATTATCTTCTCTTACACAGAAAAAAAAAAAAAATCAGTTTTCACATTTGTTAAAAAACAAAATTACTTGAACATGTTTGAGGGTAATTTTTTCTCGCTTTCTTGAAAAATCCTGGACCAATGGCCCAGCTTGAGTGATAGTTCACTTTGGCAAGAAGGTTAGGCTTATGCATTTGCTTGGGCCAGGTAACTACTTCCAGACCAATCCACTGAGAGGTGTGGTCATGTAAGAACAGGGTAGCTTCTGGGGATAAGATAAGACTTGAATTTCTGGGGAGAAAAGGGGGCAAGATGCTGGCCAAATATTAGAAGATCCTAGTTGACTAGAACTCTAATATGTAAATAATAAATTTATTAATATCATAAGATACACAGCTTTAGAATGGTTTTGACTTATTTTTATTACAGAAAATTTTAAACATATATAAAAGTAGACAAAATAGTGTATGTACTCAACACCTACCTTCAACCCCTAGCCCATCTTTGTTTCATTTATACCAGGGATTGACAGACTTTCTGTAAAGGACCAGACAGTAAATAATGTGGGCTTTGCAGGCCACACACAGTTTCTGTTGTAGTCATTACTATCTTTTTTCTTCCCTGAATCTGTGTCAGTAATCTTCAGTACTGTCTTCAGGTTTCATGGCAGACTCACAGGACACAGCCTCTAGTGGTACTTGCAGCTAAGCCATACCCACAGCCAAGCAAAATCAGCAAAGGGGAAAGGTAGGGGCAGTCTGGAGGAAACAAAGCAAAACTTGCAGAATTCCTCCTGCCAGTGAAGTCACACGGGATGTGCTTAATTCCTCCAGCATCAAATTGTGACAATGCACATGAAATGTGTCTACCTGGGAAGCTCATTAGAGACTCAGTGTCCAAGGTTTTTATTGAGAGCTGGTTGTGTAGGCATCCTCTGCCTAGCACATAACAAAATTCCATACTCCCTGAAGGAAAGAAGTATACAGCATAAACCACATTAATTATACGGTTTATGCACAGTGAGCTGCTCTTACCAGTTTTAAGAAATGGTGGGAACGTCCTCAAAATCCAAATTTCTAGACACCAGTGAAGGGCCAACTTGTAAGTAGGGCTTTCTAAGGATAACAGTATCAGGCCTGATACGGCTCTTCCCCTTTAAAAATGTGAAAACGATTCTTGGCTCACAGACTGTACAGGCAGACCACAGGCCTAATGTATCCCATAGGCCCTGGTTTGCCAACCCTTGATCTATATCTTCACATACTCCTTGGTCTTTAAAATGTGTCAGGGGTTGGGGGGGAATCCCAGTGTTTCATTTCAACCATCCTTACTCTGTTTGTTTGTTTGTTTGTTTGTTTGTTTGGAGGGGGAAAAAGTAAAAACTAGAGCTTAAAATAACTCCTGAGCTATTTGATTTTGCGCTTTAGAGCTGAGGAGAAATAGTTGGATGGCTATTTTGTATCTCAGTGTGAGCCTATATATAATTTTTACAAGCCCTGCAACAAATGCTGGATATCAGCAGATGGCTGGCATGTGCTCCTTTTTTACAGTTTCAGAAGCAGAAAGATGACCTTGTTAATCGATAGACATCTGACTTGCATGGGTATTATTTGTTAATACTGATTATTTGACCTTTATGTAGGCATTTCACCCATGTAACTACTATATAATGATTAAAATCAGAACATTTAGCAGAATTACAATATTGTAATGCAGTCCATATTCAAATTTTGTCAGTTGTCTCATTAATGCTCTTTATGGACATAGTTTTTTCCTAGTCTAAGATCCAAACCTGGATCACACATTATATTTATTCATTATATCTCAGTAGTCTCTTTTAGTCTAGAGCAGTTCCTCAGCCATTTGTGTTTCTTGACATGAACAGGATTTAACTCTTTTTTTTTTTTTTTAGATCACCTTTGTTTTTTCTCAGCAATATTTTATAAATTTCAGTGTAGGCATTTCGCAAGTGTTGTTAAATTTATTTCAAAGTATTTTATGGTATGTTGATGCTATTATATGCGAAATTGTTTTCCTAAATTCCACTTTCCAATTGCTTGCTGCTAGAAAGAGTTGATTTTTGTATCTTGACCCTGTATTCTGAGACCTTGATTAACTCACTTATTAATGCTAGTAATTGTTTGTAGATTCCTTAGTGTTTCTTACATATCCAATTATATTATGTGTGACTAGAAATACATTTACTTTTCCTTTCCAAATATCAGGCCCTTTATTTTTTCTTGCCTTATTGCACTAGCTAGGACTTCTAATACAGTGTTGAATAGAAGTAGTGGAGCAGACATGTCTTTGCTTTGTTCCCAGTCTTTGACAGAAAGTATTTAATATTTCACCATTAAGAATGATATTAACTGTAGGTTTTTCATAGATGCTCTTTATTGGGTTGAGGAAGTTCCCTTTCATTCCTGGTTTGCTAAGAGTTTTCAGCCAAACATGGGCACTGAATTTTGTTAAATGCTTTTTCTACAAATGTAGACAATTACATGAGTTTTCTTTATCATTTTCTTAATATGGTATATTACTTTGATCAGTTTTCAAATGTTAATCCAGCCTTGTATTCTTGGGATGAATTCCCAAGAGTGTATTGTCCTGATGTATTATTAATTTGTTAATTGTTTTTAGTTGTCAGTAGCACTGTGTTGTCAGTAACACTGGACTCCAAATTTCTTTGCTTATGATGCCTTGTGTAGTTTTGGCATCAGGATTGTATAATATCATAAAATGTATTGGGAAGCATTCCTTTCTTTATTTTCTGAAAGTTTGTCTAAGAGTTATATTATTTATTCGGTGCTTTATAACATTCTTGCTGTCTGGGCCTGGAGTTTTCTTAAGGAGACATTAAATTATAAATTAACATTTTTAAATAGATATGACTTCTCAATGTAGCTTTATTTTCTATTGTTCATTACTGGTGAGGTTGGCATGTTCTTTTTTTAACTCAACCAATTCATAAGTTCAAAGCATATTCTTATGTGCTTAAGAATCATTTATATTTCCATGAACTTTTTTTTGCCTTATTCTGTCTTTCTGCTAGGTTACTGGTCTTTTCTTACAGATTTAGGACATAGCCTTAAATTAATGAATATCTTTTTATTTTTTACAGTTACTTTGCTTTATAGTAGTTTTTTCTGTGCAGGCTTTTTTTTTTTTTTTTTTTTTTTTTTTTTTTTGGTTTTTTTTTTTGAGATGGAGTTTTGCTCTTGTCACCCAGGCTGGAGTGCAATCTTGACTCACTGCAACCTCCGCCTCCTGGGTTCAAGCAATTCTCCTGCCTCAGCCTCCTGAGTAGCTGGGATTAAAGGCGTGCCCCACCACATTCAGCTAATTTTTGTATCATTAGTAGAGACAGAATTTCACCATGTTGGCCAGGCTGGTCTCAAACTGCTGACCTCAGGTGATTGACCCACCTCAGCCTTCCAAGGTGCAGGGATTATAGGTGTGAGCCACCATGCCCGGCTGCATTTTTATTTTGTATATAATTGAATTTATCAATCTTTTCTTCTATGGCTTTTATATTAGACTAAGAAAGACATTATCCATCCCAAGACATTTTTTTTATATTTTCCTCCAGTAAATGTATGCTTTTGTTTTTAACATGTAAATTTTCATCTGGAGTTTGTTTTGATTTATGTGAGGTACAAATCCATGCATACACATACTCCCACACATGTATAAAGCAAATGGCTAACCAGCTATCCAAATGCTATTTATTGAATAATCCATCCTTTGCCTGATGATATAATATGCTAACTTTATTTATACTAATTTATTGTTTGTGTTTGGGTCTGTCTCCGAATTTTCTCTGCTCCTCCACTGATCTGCCTTTCATTCAATAGTATCATACCTGTTTTAATTATTATAGCTTGCTAGTATATTTTAATATTTAGTAAAAACTTTACAATTCTGGCTACCTCTTTGCTCAGCCTCCATTATCCTCCTTTCTCAAACTATGTTTAACAGCCTTGTTAATTGTTAGAAATATTAGTCAGATACCTGTTTGAATATACATTTCCTCCTCCCTTTCTCCAGCAGGGGGCTAGATGATGGCTGAAAGTCTCAGATAGGTGACTAGGCCCTCAGGTAGCCTTTAGGGCATCTTTGTGCAAGCACGAAAATGACTGCCTCTTCCAGGCAGATAATTAGGGAAAAGTACCTTTTTCTGAGAGATGCAGCCTTGTACCTTAGTACACAGTGGCTAGGGCCAATTTTAGTTCCTATTCACACCTTTGGGCAGTGCTCAAAATAAACCACTTTACAAGGAAAACTCGTATGCAACAATCCTGAATTATACTGTACCCTGCAAATAATGTAATCAGAGCAAGAATACCAGGAAAACCAGATGCATATTCCCTCCCTTGCCTCCTCCTCCCCATCTGAGCTGCTAGCCCCAGAACTGACTAGTTTACATCATTCAGTAATGTGCTTCCTTAAGTGGATGTACAAGTAGCTGTTTACACTAACCCCATGCCTTCAGAGATGCTTAGTCAGATTGAAGTGAGAGTAAAGAAGCCTCTCTGAAGTTTGGTTGGCCCCCTATCAATTAGAGTGACATTGTGGATCACATCAAGATAAAGGTCAAGTAATAATTACTTGTATCTATATAAGAGTACATTGTCATCTCATTTTTCTCATCCTCATATAAGAGCCTGCAATATTCCAAGGGCAGATACTATTTTTGCTATTCTTTTGTAGAAGACAGTAAATCAAAGAAGAAACACTTCTGAAATCAAACAGTTAATGAGTGACAGAAGGCCTTGTACCATGATTTTTTTTAAGTTTGGGGTTCTTCTCTAAATTTGAAGGAACACTTATTTCCCATTATCACTCAATTTCATAAACACATTGTTTGTCAGCTCCACAGATTTCCAAGCAGGTTAAATTTAAATTATCACAGAATTGTGCTAGTGTGTTTCATCCTCCTGAAAGTACACTCTGATATCTCTAGCATGTTCCTTCCACATTCCCTAGTGGTGCCAAAACACTTCCTATTCAGAAACATTGGTAGAGCAAAGAGAAAAATAAGGACAAATGCAAACGTTGCCTAGTATTTTTTTTTTTACTTGTTTGTAGAAGTCTATAAAGCCTCTGGATTTTTAGAAAATTGTAAGAAAGACAATGACTTTGAGGATAAGATTGTATTCTGATAATAGTGCTATGATAAATCAAGTTTGTTATAGTTATAATTCTTATGTTTTAAGGATTTGACTTTTTTTTTTTTTTTTTTTTTTTTTTTAAGTGTGCTCTTTCCCCACCTAAGAAACAAAGTTAGCTTTCAATTGTGGACAGAATTTAGGTTTGAAACCAAGGGGGCAAATTGTTGAGGCTGATCTTGGTGTACACGTTTGTTGGGTTTGGAATTCACTGCGAGAAGTGTTTTTAATGCCTCTAAAAATCATTCTTCTCTCTGTATTTTCATTTCTAAGTAATGCCTTTCTTTGTAGATAGTAATCATTTGGGCTCTACTTTCAGATCTTTTTGGCCAAGTATTTTGCAGTGATTCACATATGTTCCCTGAACATTTATTTGGAAGGCAGCATCTGAGAGCATACTTTTTTTTCTTAAGGATCTTGATATCTTGTTACTGCAAGGCAGCACAGATTCTTTTTAGTTTGTTTTGATATCTGAATCTTTGGCAGTCATAAATTTGATTTTGACTCCAGGCATTTTTTATTTTGGACAAAATTTATTTCTGGAGAACCACCTAACTAAGGTGTACTTTTTGAGAGTAATGGATATATCTTATTTGATTTTATATTCCCAGCACTTAGCTGCGCTTGGAATGTAGCTGAGCCTCAATAAATATTTGTTGAATGAATGATGGAATGAAGTCTATAAGCAAGTTAATGCCATTTAAAATCCTGACTGTGTATACACTGTCTTTCTCTGTTCATACATTGTTTAAACTTATTTAGTTAGCAAATAAGGATAAATTTTTAGGCAGTTTCAAATTAATTGCATAGTGGAAATTAGAATACCAGTCCAGAGAAGTAGTGTGGTTAGCGATAAGCACTAGACTGGAACTAGAAGACTCCATGTAGTTATGCAAAATGAATATAGTCTGATTCTTGTCAGATTCCTTAGCATTGCTGACCTCAGTTTTCTCATCTTTAAAATAAACATATAAAGTTGCGTAGGAATCACTCACCTCATACATGTAGAAATGCTATGGAAAAGCTGAAGCACTGTAGATACAAAGGGACACTGCTCTATTCATAGCTATCTCTGAAGCCCTAAGCCTCGCTTTGGGAAGATTTAGGGATGCTGCAGCCATAAAATTCAGCATGTTTTCTACTATGAGAAAAGATTCATGAACTTAGTGATAACCACATTTCTGGCTTCATCTTTTTTGCTGCTTCTGTAGTTCAGTAACATTTTCCTTGTTTTTTTTCTGGCTGAAGCTAGGAACTGGGCAGCAGCAAGTACATACATAGAGCATGAAAAAGCACACAGTGCCACTGTGGCAGCCTTTACTTAGATTCAAATCTGGTCTCAGGAAGATTGCTGTTTAACTCCTTTACTTGAGCTAGGAGTTGGGGCAGTCATGTGGATATTACGTCTAGCAATCCTTGAGGGAAGTAGAGACAGATACCCACTTTACCATGTTACAGATGGGTCAGATAAGTAAAGTGTGGGCTTAGAAGTCAGAGGAGGCCTTTGAGAATGTCTTCTCAAGTCTGTGAAAATAAAGGGACTGCTGCATAATCTACTCCACTGAGACCTATTGTTTCTCCTTCTACTTTCTTGTATCTTCCCCTTCTCTGTCCTATGAGATACTATCATAGGTGAAGCTTTGTTTTCTAGCATCTGTATTCAAATTTCAAACACAGCACCTTCATAGGAGGAAAAAATAATTAACATATTTCAAATCAAAGTCTTGCTTTCATTTTAGTGAACTAATCATTAGTTTAAAATAAGGTATTCTGCCTTAGTTAAATTCATTAATGTCATAGGTCTACCTAAAGTCATATTCCTTGTTTACAAGAGAAGCAGGTTCCTTTTTCGGTTAAGACACTCAAGATTCCTTGTGTTTTACAAGTTATATTAATGGTTTCTTAGATTTGCAATCCCCAGTGTAAAACAGAGATGTGCACATCATCATCCACTTCGTTTATAGCTCTGTGAGACATCTGCCCAAACTTTGTTGAGGTGATAAAGAAAAATCCACTATCATTTACTGGCTTAGAAGTTAGTAAAGAAATAAAGTGATTATCCAACCTGCCCACTGCCCCAAGGCTCAGTCCTGTTCTTGATGCCACATATTTTGAGGATAGCCCAGACTGTTTATATAATTTGATTCCAGCCTACTTTTCCACCCAGATAATAACTAATCTCTAATGTAAGCCTTGCATTTATGGAATTATCTTTTCTAGATTATTCAGTGTTGCTCAACAAATGTTAATTGTATTTCCTTTGTAAACTGGGCACTGCACTTGCTGTGAGGAATCATTCCCTTACTTCTAAATTCTGCCAAATCTTAAGTGCCCAAACTCTGTGATGCCATTTCAGATCACTTCAGCCAGCAAGCAGCCTTAGTTTGTATCACTCAGGTTACACTGTACACTGGTAGCACTTGGTTTGTGTTACTCAGGTTACTTTGGTCATGTGTGGCCTAGATCTGTAATATTATTAAATTGTGAGCTTATCAGCATTTTAAGAAAAACTTGTCTAATAAAAACTCATAATTAGCAAAGGTCCTTAAAAAGATAATAAATGTTCAGTAATTACGTATTACACAGGTAAATATCTACAACTCTTCTTTCTTGATATCTTGTTGCCACCTTAAGCTGCAAGGTTAGAATAATTTTCTCAAGCTCTTCCCGTAGGAGTACCCTGAAGTTCATGTCTGAGCTCCCCTCACAGTCCAGTTGTTCCACATACCTCTCATATTTAACTTTCTTCTCTAAGCTTACTTCCTCCCTTGTTTTTTCCATTATGTTTTAGTTTCCTAGAGCTGCTGTGACAAAGTACCATAAACTGGGTGGCTTAAAACAGCAGAATTTATGATTTCGTAGTTCTGGCTAGAAGTCTGGAATCAGAGATGTCAGTAGAGCCATCCTTTCCCTGAAGGCTGTATGGGACAGTCTGTTCCACGTCTTCCTCTTAGTTTCTGGTGTGGCTAGCAATCCTTGGCGTTTCTTGGCTTATAGATGCACCCACTATAGTCTCTGCCTTTGCCATCACATGGCACTCTCCCTCTGTGTGTGCATGCATGTGTGCCTCTTCTTTTCTTCTAAGGATGTCAGTTGTATTGGATTAAGCCCGTTATACCCTTCCAAAGGACCTCATCTTAACTTGGTTACATCTGTAAAAGACCCTATTTCCAAATAAAATCACATTACAGGTTCTGGAGGTTAGAACTTCAGCCTATATTTTTAGGAGACACAATTCAATTTATAAGTCTCTTTTTTTTTTGTAATGAAATTCAGGTAATATAAAATTAACCACTTTAAAATAAACAATTCAGTGTCGTTAAGTTATTCACAATGCTATTCAATAACTATCCCTGTTCCCAAAATATTTTTATTACCACAGAAGGAAAGCTCATATTCATTAAGCAGTTCAGTTACTCCTTATTACCTGCTTCCCGGGCTGCTCACAACTATAGTCTACTTTTTGTTCCTGTGAATTTTCCCATTCTGGATGTTCTATGTAAATGGAATCATACCATATAGACCTTTTGTGTCTGGCTTCTTTTTTCACTTAGCATGTTTTCAAGGTTGTTTCACATTTTGACTTGTATCAGTATTTCATTTCTTTTTATGGCAGAATAATATTCCATTGTATGTATATACTACACTTTCTTTATTCACTGATCTGTTGAATGCTTGGGTTGTTTCTATCTTTGGGCCATTGTGTACAGTGCTGTTACGAACATGCATGTACCTGTATTTGTTTGAGAACCTATTTTCAGTTCTTTTGGGTATATACCTAGGAGTAGAATTGTTGGGTCATACAGCAATTCTGTCTTTAGCGGTTTTAAGAACTGCCAAACTATTTTCCGTAGCAGCCAGCTGCACCATTTTGCTTTTGCTCCAGCAGTGTGCGTTTTTCCACATTCTCAACCAATACTTTTCCATTTTTTTGGTAATAGCCGTACTAATTGGTATGAAGTGATACCTCACTGTGGTTTTCATTTGCATTTTCCTAATGACTAATGATGTTGAACATCTTTTCAGGTGCTTATTTTGGCCGTTTGTATATCTTTGGAGAAGTGTCTCTTAAAGTGCTTTGCCATTTTTTAATTGAGTTATCTTTTTGTTGTTAGGAGTTCCTTATATATTCTCCATACTGGACCTTTATAAAAGAAATTGCAAATTTTTATTTCACTCTATAGTTTGTCTTTTTGCCTTTTTTGAGAATATCTCAGTGCACAAAAGTTTTTAATTTTGATGAATTCCAGTTTCTCTATTTTTTATTTTGTTGTTCATGCTTTTGGTGTCATATCTAAAAATCCATCGCTAAAATCAGTATGATGAAGATTTACCCTATGTGTTTTTCTGAGGATTTTATGGCTTTAAGTCTTATGGTCATTGCTTCATTTGAGTTCATGTTACTGCTGTGCACAATAGTGGATAATGTTCACAAATTCTGCAAGTGCCTAACCTGAAACGCCTATGATCTAATGTTCTTTAATTCACTTTGTTACTGATAAAGGAAAGCCCTAAGAAATAATCAAGGAGAAATCCTTTGTTTTACTAGACATTACAAACCAGAGTTTGCCTTTCATAACCATGTAGTACCTTGTGACCAAATGAGAAAACCTTTATCTTTGCTTTTTTTCTGAATGTATGATTAACCCAGTTGTACAAATAATCGAACTAAATAGCAGTTCCATTCAGTACTTACAGAATATCAAAGGCAGGCATAAAGATCTCTCACTTTGGGCCAGGCATGGGATACATGCCTGTAATCACAGGACTTTGGGAGGCCAAGGTGATCATTGGAACCCAGGAGTTCAAGGGTGCAGCGAGCTATGATCCTGCCACTGCATTCTAGCCTGAGGGACAGGGCAAGACTCTTGTCTCTAAAATAAAATAAATTAAAAATATGTTTTATTTTAAAAAAAAGAACTCTTACTTGTTCCAGGAAGAAATTTTGCAGTATATATTCTCCCTTTAGTCTGCAAGATGGAACTCTCCTTTTTTTCTGTCCATTTGCTTTCATTACCCCTCTTCATTCTGGAGAGCTGTTTTATTACCGTTGATTATAGTGTAGATGTTTTCACATAGCCCTTGCTTATCCTTTAATGGGGTGTCCAATAGCAGTGTAGAAGTGGTCATGTTATATTTACCTTTGTGTCTCTAGCATTCAGCAGTACTCAGCATATACTGAGTATTTATTGTTTGCTGAACTTTGGGATGCCTTTTCTGGGTTTGTTTGGGTTTTTTATGGGTTTTTTGTGGGGGAGGGAACGCTATAAGATAACAGCCCTCACAAAAAACCTCAGCATAGAAATAATAGCAGCAGCAGCTTTCATTGAGTGCTAAGCATGTGATCATATGTTACTGATTGAGTCCCTACACAGCCTTTTCATTAAAAAGTCTTATTCTCCTTTTATAGATAAGAAAACCAAGAATCAGAAAATATTAAGTTGCTTGCCTGAAAATACATACGGCTAGCTAGCAAATAGCTCGTGAGAGAGTTAAAGACCAAATTTTCACTAGTATGCCATACTGTTTTCCCCTGATAGAGGTTAGGGAGTGTCATGTGCATAGGTGTAAGTGTTTGAACTTGCTGGCTAGAGAGGGTTTAGGGGCAGAAGGGATTGGTGTTTTTATACATATGGCATGTAACTTGCATTTCTCCTGCCACAGCTGATACCTACTCTTGGCAGACATCACCTTTTGGTCCTGGGACTCATTTCAGCAATCGTGACTCAGCCTCAGAATCCTGCTCAATATAGCAATGTGGCAGCCACTACTCAGAGACTAGAATTGGCCTACAAATGAAATCTCTATGTTGTCTTGCCTTACAGCCATGCTGGAGTATGGAGTAATGGGCGATTGACAGGAAAGAAGTTACGGATTATGATGACTTCCCTTGTTCTCTTTTGCGGTACAGACATTACATTACATGGTACAGACTTTAATTACATCAGTAATTATCTCATAATACTCATAAATACGCTCATGAGTATCAGCCATTGCTTCTGAAAAGTATTAATATTTATTTCAATTTTTCTACTCCTATTTTATTCTTTCATAATATAGTACAAAAGTGCAGGATGGCATCCAAGTACACTAACAGTTTTTGTTGGTTTTTTCCTGAGTCTGTAGCAGCTGGAGTTTTTTAAAAATCAGTTTCCTCAAGACCAGCCTGGCCAACATGTTGAAACCCTATCTCTACTAAAAATACAAAAATTACCCAGGCATGGTGGTAAGTGTCTGTAATCCCAGCTACTCAGGAGGCTGAGGCAAGAGAATCACTTGAACCCCAGAGGCAGAGGTTGCAGTGAGCCAGGATCATGCCACTGCACTCCAGCCTCGGCAACAGAGTGAGATTCCATCTCTCAGTGAATGAATGAATAAAAATAAAAATCTGTTTCCTGATCAGCATTATAATCACATCAATGTAGCAACTTTGAGGAGTATGTAAAAGATTCCATTTAAATGTAAGTGATTGGCCAGGTGCAGGGGCTCACACCTGTAATCCCAGTACTTTGGAGGCCAAGGTGGGTGGATCACTTGAGGCCAGGAGTTTGAGACCAGCCTGGGCAACTTGATGAAACCCTGTCTCTACTAAACATACAAAAATTAGCTGGGTGTGGCAGCATGCGCATATAATCCCAGCTACTCGGGAGACTGAGGCATGAGAATCTCTTGAAGCCGGGAGGTGGAAGTTATAGTGAGCTGAGATCATAGCACTGCACTTCAGCCTGGACTACAGAGCGAGACTCTGTCTCAAAAACAATTAATTAATGTAAATGATTTAATTACTGTAGGAAGTAGTATGAAATTTGGCATTTTGTTGCCCTGGAAACAACTCACCATTTCGTGTATATTTTGAACCACCTAATTACTTGTGACATTTTGACTGACCATTTGATTGTTAGACTAGATTTTTTTTTTACCTGACTCATATTTTATTATGTTGTAATTTTACCTTCTGTGTCAATCAATAGCCACTTGTCTCTGTACTGTTTTTAGCACAAAAAAGAAAAACAGATGAAAAATTTGTAGGGTAAGGAGTAAGTGGCACCTTCTTCCTTTTCCAATCATATTGTGGTAAACTTTTCTGTGATAAATGTTTTAAGTATAGCCTTGTTTGACTTAGACCATAACAGCTGAAAAGTAAATGTGATTATCTTGAAATTATGAGTCTGTAGGTTGAAAGGTTAAATAAAACCTAAATAAAACCGGTAGGAAAAACAGATCAATGCCTGGAAGACAGAAAATACAATCTAGAAAATACATAATGCAAAGGGATTTTTAGGGCAGTATTCTGTCTTTTCATCAGAATAAATTCCAGGTGGACAAAGGATTTAAATTTAAGAAGTGAAATCATCTATGTGAAAATTCAGTAACGAAATATTTGTGTAATCTTGAAGCATAGAGACCTTGTTAAGCGTGACATAAATGCCAAAAAGCATTTTGATAAAGCATATTTATTCATATGAAAATTTAAAATGACAAATATAGTAAAGTGCCTTAATCTAAGAAAAATGATATGAAAAATGAGAAATAGTAATTATAGCATTAGTTGTTTACTAAACTTATTAAACAGTGATTTCTTAGCCATCAATATTAGAAATATAAATATTACAGTAGAAAAAACAGGAAGGGCAGTTCTAGAAAGAACAAAGGCAAATAGCCAATAAGCACCAGGAACAATGTCCATCACCCTACCTATTAAAGAAATTATACAAATATATAACACTGAAATACTTTTCACCTGTTATATTGGTAAAAATTTAAAATTAAACAATATGTATTCTCATGGAAACATATTCTTAGAAAACAATGGTTGTAACTTAAATTGGTACATTTTTGAAGGAATTTATTCTAAGGAAGTTTATATATAAATCAAGAAAATTAACTATAGCTTTGTGTATAATAGTGAAAACAAAAGCATCTTATTGAATAAATGTTCATCATTATGGAATTGGTCAAATAAACACCAGAATACCAGCTCTGGATGGTGAGAATCCAAGTGATTTTTATTTCTCTGGGCTTTTCTATAATGATTAAATTTATATGAAAATTGCCATATTTATATTAGAAAAGATAGTTTTTTGCAGTTTAAAAAAGATTTTCAAATGGAAGCTTGTGAAGAAGCCACTGAAGGAATTGGATTTTATTTTTTTTCTTTTTAAGAGGAAGTTTTGCTCCTGTTGCCCAGGCTGGTGTACAATGTAGCGATCTTGGCTCACTGTAACCTCTGCCTCCTGGGTTCAAGTGATTCTCCTGCCTCAACCTCCCAAGTAGCTGGGATTACAGGCATGCACCACCATGCTCAGCTAATTTTGTATTTTTAGTAGAGATAAGGTTTCACCATGTTGGTTGGGCTGATCTCAAACTCCTGACCTCAGGTGATCCAGAGGTGTGAGCCACCACACCTGGCTGGGAATTAGATTTTTAGATGGAGTGGAACATAGGCTAACAGATATTTAGGAGGTCTGGTAGTAGAATTTAGACCATGGAGCTTTCTGGATGAGGGGGGAGGATCTTAGACCGATAGAGATCAAATACACAGAATGAAGAACCGTGGTTGAGGGAAAGAGAGAGAAAGTAGATAAAATATGCTCAGTTCTAGCTATCTTGTGTTGAAAGAGCCTGTGTGAGGTCCAAGTGGAGATGTCCAGGAGGCCATAGAACATACGGATTTGCAGCTGAGAGAGATGTTTAGGCTGGACACCGTGATTTAATAGTCAACTATAACTAAGCTATTTTGTCTACTGTCACAGTCCATTTTGTGCCACTATAACAGAATACCTGAGACTGAGTAATTTATCAAAAACAAATTTATTTCTCACAGTTTTCGAGGCTGGGAAGTCCAAAATCAAGGCATACACACAGTTTGGTATCTGGTGATGGCCAGTTCTCTGCTTCCAAGATGGCACCTTGATTGCTGTGTTCTATTGAGGACAGGAACACAGTTCTTCACATGGCAGAAGTGAGTGGAAGAGAAAGCAAACCTATGTCTACAAGACCTTTTTCTAGTGGCATTAATCCATTCATGAAGACTCAACCCTCATGACCTAGATACCTCGCATTAGCCGCCACCTCCCAGCAATATTGTACTGGTGGTTGTTTCAACTTGAGTTTTGGAGAGAACAAAAACATTCAAACCATAATGCCTGCATTTCTTCCAAGGTCTTTGGGCATTGAAATAATGAAAACAAGATGATTCATATTCAGCCCAGATCCTAGATCACAGAGAGCCCAAAATTTGTTATCTCCCTTTGCTTGATAAGCCTCTAAAAACAAAACTCAGAGAAACATAGTAGACTTGTTTATATCACACATTAGATGTCAGTGCATATTGAAACAGCAGGCCATTCTCCTATGCATGTGGGCTTTCCCAGCAGCTTCTCTGGGCAGAGTGTTTGTTTGTTTTAATATCATCTCTCTTTGTTTTGAAATTCTTAATCTTTAAAGATGCTCTGATGCCTGGGACTTTTTAAGCTTCCCAGTCACTCTCCAATTCTTTACTCTTGTAGATCAAGTCCTTGGGTAGATAAACAATACATCCTGCTACTCACGTAATCCCATCTCAACTGAGATAGCCACCTTTAAAATCCCTGCTCTTTTTACTACCACCTCTCCAATCCACCCTAAATAAATAATGACAACAGTAAAATACTAGTACATTTGGAGTGTCATAAAAATCCTGTTCTCACTCTTTCTTCCCACCACAGCCAAGAATATGAAATTTTGGTCTTGTGAAACGATTTTCATAAAACCCATGCACATGAATCTTCATGGGAGCACAGTGGTGCCACCAGATGCAACTGATGGAGGATTATGGGTGAACATAGCAGCCATAGTGGTCAGTTTTTCACTAGCAGTCCTCTGAGGGAGAAGAAACAGAAAACTTACCAGCTAGGGAGGAAGGAGTCTATAATCATTTTAGTACAGAAAGGAAAAAATAATCTAAGCACTTGTGGTCCTCCAAAGGCAGGATTATATTACTGATTTTTAGTCTGCTCGAGCTATTCAAGATCTCATTTAACCTCTCATTTTACAGAGCTGGAAGTGATAACAAAGAAAGAACATAAGACTTTCTCAAAGACACATAGCTATTTGTAATAGGGCTGGCATGTGTACAGTTATATGAAAATTGTACCAAAAATCATTACAATTATAAAATTGGGTGGAAGGTGGAGAATCAAAGCCAAGGCTTCAGGTACCTGGGTTACCTTAGGTATGATTCTCCTTCCTGTCAGTAGTATATATGTGACATGATTGTACATCTCCTATACTTATTCCCTCATTTACATTTCTTCAGGAAATCATCTTAGGGACTGTCTCAAATCCTGTGCTAAGAATGGCACATCTAGTTCTGTACAGGATCATACCATGGCATCTTACAAGAATAATGATATCTTCTCATGATCAGTGGATAAATGTATAAGGCTATAAAGAGTCTGCTAATGTTTTCTTCTTACTCTGGAGATCTGATAACATGAGTCAGCATAGAGGCTCTGAGAAAATGAGAAAATAATGGACACATTGCTTTGTTTTGAGGATCACTTAGGCAAATACCTAAAATCAGAACACATAGAATAATTCCCTGACCTCAGTGAGTCTTTCTAAACTGCTTCCTGTCTGCCTCACCCATCTATTTCTGCAGTTCTACCCACTGCAGGTTTAAAGTGACTTTGGATAGCCGGGTGAAAAGAAAGAGAGCAATACATTAAGGCTCAGCTAATATAATTTACATTATGAAATTGTTGAAGTGTTCTTGGCCCAAAAAACTTGGTTGATAAATGAAAGGGTAAGGATTGAATGGATAATTTGAAGAGAGTGCCATTTCAGCAATCATAGGATGTCTTGCTACTGAGTCAGCACAGGTCTTTCCCCAACCCACTCCACGCCTTAAATTTTATTTTACTCATTCTTTTTTTAATACTTGTAAGTATTTAAAATTTTGAAATGTCTACAGCTATGCTTCTTAAATGTAAAGTACATGCTATTCCATTTGATAGCAGTTTCTGCATACACCTATAGGTAAACAAAACATAGAACTTCATAATACATGGAATATATTGGATATACACATGTGTGATAACCTTAGATATTATATTCATTGAAAGGATGTAATAGAAAATGGTGACATTAGATTATCAAAACAATAGTGGAAAGTCTAGGACTGAGGTGGCTTGCCAAATCTACTTATAATTGATTCTCTCTTGATCATTCCAGGATCGAGAGAAACAAGACATTAATGGCTTTCATTCATTATGGATGAAACTAAACGATTTTATCTTTTAACATTTGAAATGACAAAGTTTTTTAGACAAACACCCCTTCTTTCAGAGGGTAATCTTAATTGAGATAGCAGTTAAGATTTATTGCTGATTCCTTGATTGGGTCGTGAAGAAGCCCCAGTTGTTGGTTCAAAGTTGATAGAGACTTTGCTCCCTAGATCACCTATTTTAGTGTCAGGCAGGACAGCTTAGTAGTCAAGAGCTCTGAAGTCACACTGTCTGGATTTGAATTCTGGCCTTATTCAATATTAACTGTGGGACCTTGAGAAAGTTACTTAACCATTTGATATTCAGGTTCCCCATCTGTAAAGTGGGGAGAGTATATAGGATTATGTATACCTTATATAACCTTATATAGGGTTGTTTTGATAAGTAAATGAAATAATCTTTAAAAAGCAATTTGCATAGTTACTAAAATAATGTGAGAGTTCAAAAAATGATGAAGCGCTTATTTTTGAATATATAACCTATATGTTCTCAGCTTGAGTGCTTATTATCAGGGAAAGGTTGGTACTGATCTAATAGGCTCTTAGCCCTATGTCCACTTCTGCTATTCTTATCTCAGATGTATTTGTTTATATTGAACGTATATCAAGAAACGTGTTACAGGCTGGGCGCAGTGGCTGATGCCTATAATCCTAGCACTTTGGGAGGCTGAGGCTGGTGGATCATGTGAGGTCAGGAGTTCAAGAGTCATCATGGCAAAAACCTGTCTCTACTAAAAATATAAAAATCAGCAGGTCATGGGGGCACACACCTGTCCCAGCTACTCCGGAGACTGAGGCAAGAGAATTGCTTGAACCTAGGAGGTGGAGGTTGCAGTGAGCTGAGATCGTGCCACTGCACTCCAGCCTGGGCATCAGAGGAAAGGAAAGAAAAAAAAGAAAAAAGAAAGAAGGGGAGGGGAGAGGAGGGGAAGGGAAGGGAAGGGAGGGAAGGGAAGTGAAGGGAGGGGAAGGGAGAGGAGGAGAGGATGGGTGGGAGAAAAGAAGGAAGGAAGGTTTACATTTTAGTTGTAGTAGGTAAGCTCTGCTGTATAGAGCTACTGAATTCAGCATTTTACTTAAATATAACATTCAGATTTCTTGGCAGCAGACACTTCGCTGAAGAAAAGAACAGTGGTAACCAGAAAGCAGAAGACCATTAAACGTTTCAAACAACAGAACTGATTCTTGAATGACCTGAATTCTCTCATATAGAATTTTTGACTCAACTTTTTAGTCTTTTTTAATCCCTTGAATTGGTACAAAATAAAATGTACCTAATGACATTGCTTATGTGTAATGTTACATCCCATGTGGCATTTGCAAGGAAGGAAAAGTTCAATCATATTTGCTAGAGGAAGCAGGTGCTATTATGTGCTATATTGCTGTGGTAATAAGGAAGAGGTCTTTGTTCCTGTTGTAATGTGGTACTGAATTCATTAAATTCTACCATTTTTCTCTTTCTAGGCTATGACTTTCCCCTCTATGTAAAGCAGAGGGCTCCACATATATAAGTCCAGGAGGGGGAAATAGTATTTAGCTTAGTGTCAATCCCAAGGATAATAAGGGGGGGTGGTTATTGTATTTTCCTTTCCCCTGTCTTTTTTCTCCCTTGGTCTCTTTTTCTTCCCATCTCTTCATATATATTAATATATATGTGTGTGTGCACATCCCCACATACCAGGAAGCTAGGCTATGGCATGATCTATGCTCTGTAGTTTCCCAGGTTTTGTGTGACCTGGCTATGTATGATAAGTTGCCTCATAAGTAAGTGCCTTGGTTCTCTCCTAGACTTCCAACTTAGGTAATCTTGTGGGAGCCATTCCTCCAGCTTCTTGGCCCTTCAAATATAGATAAAATTTTGCTTTTTGAAAAATCATCAGAGCAAAGATGATTCTATGAATATTATTGCAGTCTCACTCTCAGGAAAAATTAAGCCAGATGCAGTGTCACCTGCCTGTAGTCCTTGCTACTTAGGAGGCTGAGGCAGGAGGAGTGCTTGAGCCCAGGAATTCGAGATCAGCCTAGACAGGATAGTGAGACTCAAACTCTAAAAATAAAGACAAGAAAGAAGGAGGGAGAGAGGAAAGAAGGAAATGACTGCAACATTACATAATTTTCTATCTTCCTAAAAGAAAATTTCCCAAGCTTGATTTAAGGATCTTTTGCTACTCATAATAATCCTCAATAGTGACTTTTCCAGGAAAAAAAAGATATATTACAGTTTAAAGACTGTATCTTAATAGTATTTCTTGTTAACACTGGGCATACCATCCATATACAGGGATTTTCATATATATGCATTTTGTGGTTTAAAATAATTTTGACTTTAATTTCTGTCCCTATAAAAGTATTTTCAGTAAAATATTTTAGATTGAACAGAGAATTCAAAATATAGTACGGTGATTTATTTTTGGCCTTTGTTGAAGGATGTTAGAGGTGAAAGAGATCTTTCGCCTTTTGTTTTATAACTTCTGTAATTTGAAATCCAGATGAGTTGAGTGTCTTGCTCAATAAATTTTATGTTTTCTTTTTAAGCAGAGGGCTATTACTACTGAAATATATTTGAATGTTTCATTTTCTTTATCATTACTTTTAGATTATTGTATGATCCATTGACTAGTTTATAGATCAAACTGCCTATGGAAGTCTTGTGATTAAACATGGTAGATCGATCATATGTGCTTCTCTCTATTTCCTACAGAAACCTTCACAAATATGACAGTAAAGGGTAGAAGAGGCAAAATTTGACAAAAACAAGAAAGTAGGCGAGGAGACAACAGCAAAGCTTGGAAGTTAGAAAACAAAAGTTAGCAGAGAAAGAAAGCCACAACCTAAACTGGCAGGAGAGGAAGTCCAGAAGCAAGGCAGTCAAACCATAGGACCCTGGAAAGCTTCATAAATGAGAAGCAGCATGATTCCCAAAGTAGAGATGTGAGTGGAGCTGAGACGGGAGGATTGACGGGAAGTCTTAATACAAGTCAGTGAAGTGCCCAACCCTAGCAGAAGAGTGGTCATTTTCTTTCTGGAGAGAGTGAGCTGGAAGGACTCTGGACTTGGGTATACAAGGCTTATTTTACCTTTCAGTGAAGAAATTGGAGGAGTCCTCTCTGGGGACTCTGACTGTCCAAAGAAAAAAGACCTGTGGGGTTTTTGGCAGTCCCTCTACAAAATAGCACTGCCAGGGTACCCTGGCAAAGACATGAGGTGAAAGATGAAAACCTGTTGTTTTCATTTCTACATTCCTCTCCTAATATGAACTTCCCGTCATGCCGAATACAATTCCAGTATTCAGAGTGACACATTTTCTATAAATCAGGCCATCTGAATGCAAGCCACCTACTTCTGGTGCTCAACAACAACCAACAGTGTGTTTCAAATGCTATAGGGAAAACCACCTGTGTGAGGTTCACTGTAGGCACTTCGGCTAGGTTTTTAATTCCCTTCAATTTCACTTTCCTACTTTATAAAAAGGGGAAATGTATATAAAGTACTTAGGACACATGGTAAGTGCTCATCACATTTTAGTTAATATTTATCGTCATAATCCTCATTTTCAGTCACCTTTAAAGATTTTGCACAAACCGAAAAAAGCCTTCCTTCAGTATGATTTTTCTTTAAAAGTTCTAAATGCTCAGAAAAACAGCAAGTTCTTTAGTATGCTACATTTTTTATAACTATTCATTCCCAGAAATATAGTACAAGTATTGCTGATAAATTAGACTTTCCTGTGGTTGCATGGGAATGGGAACCCTAGAGATAATCGAATGCTTTGGTCACTATAGCAACAGCTCACCCTTGTCTTTCCTTTTTTGAGCCTGTCTTAAATCAGGATCCTAAAAGTTATTAGTGGTTATTTGTACCCATAATTTTTTTCAACATGAAAAAAACTTGTATATTTGTTTTTCATAGATATTCTATTAGCTTAGTGGCCCTTTGCTGTCATGTGACTGCTGTCAGCTGCTCTGTCCAAGTTGTCTGAAAGAGCTGATGGTTCCATTTGGTTGGGAGCAAGAACAGGTGCTTTCAGCCTTAAACTCTTTTCAGGTTGCCAGTGGTGGGTGTGTGATGGGGGTTCTTGGCAGCTCTGGGGAAGCAAAGCTGGGGCAGTGGCTTGCTCAGCAGCAAATGCTTTGCTTTTGTTGCTGTTTTCTTACATTTCCCGGCCTTGGATGGGTGGCATGTCCTACACAGGTAACTACTTTCTTCTGAGTTCTTGCCCCAACCGCAGATCCAAGCCATGAGCAGCACTTAGCAGCTTCTGTTTTGAGTGGTTCGATTTATCCTCCATAGGCATCCATGCTCCTTAGCTGTCTACTTCAATCAGAGGCTGGTGGGCACTGAGCTGACACAGAGCTCAAGGTATAAACCCCGTTGCATTATAACAATGCCTTGCCAAGCTTGTGGAAACCAGCCCAAGAGCAAAACATGATAGGTAAATTGACTCTTCCTTACGTCACCCTCCCTAGACCTTTTTCTGTCGTAAATAAGATCAGAAACCCTGCCACTGGTCATCAGCCTGACTGGCAAACCTTTACTGATTGCCTTTGGGTCTCTGTGATTGTATAAAGCCTCTCTGTTGTCCCCTTTCCTTCACCTTCCAGCTCCTGTTTGAGACTGACTTGAGAGGAATGACAGGGCAAAGGACTCTTCAACTTCTTACTGACCCTGTCCTTCCTGCTGTATTCCATCCCCTCTGGCTAATGGCAGTCAGATCTTTGCTACACACAGGTACCCAGCACTGTGAAAGTCACCTGCCATGTGGATGGAAATAGTCATAAAAGTTCACATTTAACTCAGTGGACCTTAGAATGAAGCTGCTGTTGACTGCTCTGTCCAAGTTGTCTGAAAGCACCATGTGCCAGGCATTTTCATTTTACATGTTTTGTCTCTTTAATCCTCATATCAATCCAGAGTTGTACCAAATAGACGGGATACAACTTTTACCAGTTAGAATCCTGAGTCCATTTTAGAGTCAGCTTCCTGAGGTTCTAACATAGGAAGAAGTTCTGTCTGATGCCAAATCTTATATATTAACTACTTCTCTGCTGTCAAAGACAGTTATGCCACAAGCCTTAGCCTTAGAAAGGATGTACATAAGCAGTACCAGGCAGAATGTCCTCAAGTGCTAAATCAAGTAGATTATAATAACAATAATAGACTGGACGCAGTGGCTCATGCCTGTAAACCCAGCACTTTGGAAGGCCGAGGAGTTCGAGACCAGCCTGGGCAACATGAGACCTCCTCTCTACAAAAAAATTTAAAAAGTTAACCAGGCGTGGTGGCACACCTATAGTCCCAGCTACTTGGGAGGCTGAGGTGGGAGGATCCCTTGAGCCCAGGAGGTCAAGGCTGCAGTGAGCTATGATCTCACCATTGCACTCTAGTCTGGGTGACAGAGCGAGACCTTGTCTCTAAAAACATATATCTTAATATGGTTTGTATGTGTGCATATTTTTACTGTGTTTGGTTCCAAAAAGAATTATAAGCTGGCAGAAGACCTAAGTAACTCCTATGCGATTTTCATAGTAACTCAGTGGTTAAGGTATTATCATCTCTATTTTATAAATGACAAAACTGATTCTCAGATTAAATGACTCAGTTAGTGAGTCAGGGTTGGGTTCTAATCAAACAGAGCAGCCCTTTGTCAGAGATTTCCCCAGTGGCAGTGCAGTTAGTTTTCACAGTGAAAGTGGCATCCAGTCCTCTCTTGTGAACAGTAAGTTTGTCGCTCCTGTCCCTACTCTTCTGCCCCTAGAGAAACGGCATTACTGTGGTTTGGTTCTGTCCTCTATCAGTCAGGCCCTTCAATGCAGAGTCAAAAGGTCATGCACCTTGAAGAACTCAACACAGAATACATCCCTAAGTAGTAAAGGTATAAAAATTCACATGAGAATGATGGACACTAACTTTCTTGCTCTAGGAAGTGAGAGGAGGGTACAGCATTATCTCTATCATTTTTATTTCTTAAGTATACCCAAAGAAACAAAACAGACTATTGGGAAGAAGAGAGAGAAGTTGGATTTATTTTCCTATTGAGAGCCAGTTTTTCAAAATTTATTATCAGGGTGTTATGAAATAATCAGTGTTATAAAAATGAGAAATACCTATGATGCTTATAAATTAACCTTCTATACTTGTTGTCAATGATCAGAAAATACTTGGGTTTTTGTTGTTGTTGTATTTGTTTTTTTGAGACTGAGTCTTGCTCTGTCACCCAGGCTGGAGTGCAGTGGCGCAATCTCGGCTCACTGCAACCTGTTGCCTCCCAGGTTCAAGTGATTCTCCTGCCTCAGCCTCCCAAGTAGTTGGGATTACAGGCACATGCTGCCACGCCCAGCTAATTTCTATATTTTTTAGTAGAGATGGGGTTTCACCATTTTGGCCAGGCTGGTCTCAAACTCCTGACCTCAAGCAGTCCACCTGCCTCAGCCTCCCAAAGTGCTGGGATTACAGACATGAGCCACTGCACCAGGCTGAAAATACATGTTTTTGATCATCCCAGTCTAACCTCATTGAAGGTAAGGAGATGTTTATTTTTGTCTCTTAGTGCCCACACAATATCCTGATTCATGGTAGGTTGATGAATGAATAATCAGATGTGAAAGAGAGGAGCTTTGCCCTTATCAAATGCTCCATTCTGTTGTAATAAGTAATTTCATATAGGTGTAGAAGTAGAACTATTCTCTTTGCAGCTTTAGCATTCAGCTTCGCCTTAATGTTATTCATGCTTTTTAAAAAAAAAAAAAAAAATCCCAGCTTTCTTTTTTGCCTAAGATTAATGAAGGAGAAATTGTACCTGTTCACTAAAGGCTGCATTCATTGTAGCAGCCATGTATATTTGGACAGCCTACATGCTATCATACTTGAAATTCCACTTAATGTGCATTCATAAAGGACAAGCTCCCCTTCGAACTCAGTGTAATTATTCAGTATATGAGCTCGTGATGTTTAAGAAACTAAGGAGACAGAGGTATTTTCATAGCTTGTTATCCTCTCCTCTCCCACAGAGTGCGGCCATGATCTGACACATGATCAATGGGCCCAGCCCTTTTTAGGATGCAGAAGATGCTCCCTTTGTCTGTGGATCACAATGACAAACAATAGCGACTTCTGCAATGATACTTTGCCTCCCTGGTGTTCAAACTTCTTCAGTTAAGCCTGTCTGAAATCTATTTAACTATTATACATCAAAGCTTTTTTTTTTTTTTTTTAAATGAAAATGGTGAGGGTGGAACCAGAAAGGAAAAACTGTATCTTTGCCAAGGAGCGCTCTCTCCTTCCCCTATGACTCATACTTAGGAAAGCTGAGGGACTTTGGAAAGCTGCCTGAGTCACATTGAGGCAGGTCTCCTGGCAGTTTCAGATATTTTTAAAAATTTTCTCAGGCAATAAAAGATGTTTTTCAAATTGTTCATTCCCTCTTTCTGGGCCAGCCTAAGAGCTTTTGTTTAGCTAAAGTATGGCTTTTTTTATGCGAGATTTGCCAGCCATAACAGATGAACCCAGAACTTTGTATTTGGTTTATTACTAAAGAAACAGCTCTTTCATATTCAAAATTGTAACTGTTCTTTCTTATGATTGTTATGTATCCTATTAAAAGGAATTGCCTTGTTCCTTAGCCTTCCTATGACGTGAAGTTTGCATTTGGTCATTGTTAAGAATTTTCTTAGCATATTATGTTTGTACAATTTCAAATATTCATTTAAAAAAAAGTTTGGGTTTTGGTATGAGAGACTAACTTGAGCTAAATAGAGGAGCTGCCTAGTAAATGTATGATAGTCATAACGGTTTTTACTATTTGGCAGCACAAGAAAGAAAGGTCATCTTAATTTTTCTGTCTTTACATATAAACAACTAAGGGTTTTTGTTTGTTTGGTGAGTGGTAAAGTAAACCTTTCTAAAAACCAATTGGACTGACAAATATAAATCTCAATTTTTAAATATCTTTCCTTTTTAAACTGCAAATAGTGATTATGTTCCAAAAACTGTCAAGTAACTTCTTAATATCTCTGTAATCACCCTATCCTACTCCCTCTTTTTTAAAGAGTTCAACCATTTATGCTGTAGGAATTGCCAGACAACAGAGGTTTGATAAAGTAACCGTATATGAAACAATAATTTATATTATGTAGGAAAATTACTTTGGATGATGCTCTTAGATATAAGTTGAACTGCACTGAAGTATTTGAGTAGAAAGTAAAATGCTTTACTAAGGGAGTGATTAATTGCTGAAAATTTTATTTTGTATAAAATTCGATTTTCAGTTAGAATGTACTTTAGGGACCTTAAATTTAACTTTAGTTGATTGTATCATTTCACCTTGAAATTTTAGATGCCAACTTGCAGGGTCCACCATTCCTGTAATAATCTCTGTCGGTTGCCCAAAGTGGGTACCACCTGGTGGGGGAATGGAGGCTAGTGGAATGAAGTCAGCTGTGGACTGAATGGATGCTTGCTTATCTTTGAGTCTTTATTCACTTGTTTGCATCACTGCCATTTTTCTGGTGTAATAGAAACTTGTAAATGACTGATGTTTTAATGAGTGGATATAGGTTTATTGTCTCTTAGGATAACTAAACTTAAGTGCTGGAAGGAGTTCCAAGGGTCTGGTCTAGTCCCGAGTTCAGTTGTATTTTGTTTGGCCCATAAACTGTGTTTTTATAAAGAGTATAATGAAATCACTTTGTTGCTCTTGTAATACAAGCAGCTTTGTACCTATTGTCTTACATGATTCATGCATTTATATTAACTGACTGGCCCCTGTAGACATTTGGGTTTGTGATCCAGATAATCCTACCTCTTCATTTTACAGTTGCAGGAACTGAAACCCTGAAGGATTGAGTGACTTTCCAAAGTTAAACAGCTAGTTCAGGGCAATTCTAGAACTGTTTTACATTGAGTTTATTTTTCTCTTGATTCTGCTCCTAAATTTAGAATAGATGTTGTTTATTTTTCACTGTTAGAGACCTTTGTGAAACCACAAAGATGTTTTTTAAAGATGTCTTACAAATAAAAGAAGTTGAGAGGCAATGGTGGAATAATGAGAGTGAGGGGTCTAATTCAGGTCCTATTACTAACTGTGCTTATCTTGCGTATATCATTTTATCTCACTATATGCATCAAGATTCCTCATCTATAAAGTAAAGAATTAGACTAAACAATTTTACCTCACCTAGAACAGGGCTAGTAAATTCTCAGTGAGTAGGCCAGTATACAATATATATTGAAGGTCCCTACCAGCACTAAATTAAAGATTCTCTAATTCAATGTTAACTTTTTTTCTCTCTCCTATCCCCAGTTTACTTGGCCTAGGTTGCTTTCAAAGCCTCTTCCGGTGTTGAAAGGAGTCTATTTTTTGATTGAGTTCCTGTTAGAGAAATTCTTTGAACCCATGTACTCTGGCTTCTGTCCTCAACTTACTGGTTTCCACTCTGCTGGCAGCTTGTCTGTTCCCTCAGCTTGCATTGCAGAATCCATGTATCATCCTTTTATGTATTGTGGGAAGGAAACAGTAGGGGGAATAAGTGAGGACTCCGTGGCTTTCTACAATGACCACATACTACTCCACTTCCTCTGCCATCTTTGATCTCCTCCTGCCTTATACAAAAAAGGCAGCATTTCTTCTTGGCTTCAACATTATATTTAGGCAGGATAATACTTCACAACCAGAAGTGAATTACTGTTTCAAATATAAAAAATCCTCATGGATTTCAGCATGCGTTGTTGGTATTCATACGTTTTAGTGTGCCTAGTCACTGTTGCCAAATCATCAAGCACCTACTTGAATCCTTATTCTCTTGTTTGTAGGATGCAAAATGATAGCTTGTCTCCTGCCTTTTAAGAGCTTAAAAGCTTACTAGAGGAGTCAGTAAAGTTACAGAAATAGAAACTAGCTATGAATTTGGATTGTATCAATAGAAGTATGTCCAACCTTACGTTTGCTACAAACAAAGAATGCCTAGGGTTTCAACTTTTTCATGTGTTAGAGAATCAGAATGTTTAAAATACTGAGATGCTTTTCTTCTTTTAAAAAAATATGATTCTTTAGAAATCCTAATTAGTACTGAGCTTCTCTTCCCTGAGAAATACCCCTAAAGAAATCCATAATCTCACACACAAACACATAAATCTGCTCAATACCGGCTTAATTCTTTTCTGCTTTTACCCTGGTGTGCTTCATCTCCTGGGCCAGGCTCTTTGCCTGGTTTCTTTTGTGGCAGACTTAATCCTGACAACTTCACTAAGCCTAGCATACTCCAGAAATTCTGGTTTTTATTTCTATTCTATTCCTTTGTTTTCCTCCTTTTTTTCCTATCTCATCTTTCATTTTCCCAGAATTATTCAAAACCAGTGTTTAATTAATATATGTGATTTTCCTATCTTAGTCATTGTATTATTTATGATTTTACAGAAGTTGTATCTGCAGTTTCTAGCCAGAGCTTTAGAATACATCAGGAAATGTTTGCATCTGTCTAAAACTGGTTGATTTATTGCCCATAGATTTCCTACTCAAAACCAAAATATTTCTCTTATCTCTGCGCAAACCAAGCCAGTTTCCACAACTTTATATGCTTTTATAAACAAGACTGGTTCCGGGACCCAGTTTTTCTCAACTTCCTGGTGTTACTAACTAAAGGCCCTCTGTAACCTAACCTTGGCCTTCAGCAGCTGCCTCTCAGTCATGAAGCTGACCTGTGAGTCAGTATTTGTACAGCTTTAGAGTGGCTGGAGAAGTCTTACCGGCTGCTTCTGGGTGCAGTTTCACTGATATGTCAGGTGGTGGCCACAAAGCCATTTTCTGCTTTTAGGACCATCTCCAGAAAGGCACCTCAGCAATCACTGTAAATACTTGTTTCTTCTTTCATTCTCCCCACAAATAATTCTGCCTGGTTATCTACACATATTGCTTTTTGGAGGCTGATGAAATAGTGGTCCAGGCTTTAGACAAAGAACAACTGGCTTTATTTTGACTGGCTCCCTTATAAACCAGAAAAGTAAGAGAGAGAGAGCAGCAGAGCATAGAGTTTGTCTATAGGTGTTTTTTTTCTGTATCAGAAAGGGAGAGATGCCATCTTTAAGATAGGAGTTAAGGTTAGGCATGATGGGAAGCTGAGGCAGGAAGATCACTTGAGGTCAGGAGTTTGAGATCAGCCTGGTCAACATAGCAAGACTTCCATCTCTACAAAAAAAAGAAAAAAGAAAGAAATGGAATTAAAAGAAATTAGTAGATCAGTGGGTAAAGAATATAAATCACTGTGCCTAAACAAAAGGCAGCTACTCAGTGAATACTTAAATGAAGCAGAAATGTGCCTTCCAGACTGAGAGTTAGATCTGGCAAAACAGCAGGCCGATCAGAGAGCAGGGAGAGAGAATAATTTGGTGACATGTGTCCTACTTTTGATTGCTTTCTCTTTCATGAGAGGACACGGATGATAAGAATAACTCTCCTGGAGTAGTTTCTAGTATATCATATCTATACCAGTGTGTTTCCAGGTGAAATGCTAATGGCCTCTTTTTTTAAGCCCTTGGTCTGACAAATTCAGACTTTGATATCTAACAAGTCCCTCTATTATCTATCTTCATTTCAAAAAATGTGTTGTTATGCTGCATTTATTTAGCATTCCACATTTGCAAAATTCTGTGCCCCTATTATTCTCTACCAAAAATCCACTTACTCATCACCCTTTTTAGACTAGCAGGCAGGGATTCCAGAAGGCCTAATGACTATATGTAGGGCTCAAAAAAACACTACTCACAAGCTGAGTTTTAATTTTTTCAAATTCTTCTTGGAAACTGACAGAATATAAATTATAAGCCAACCAATAGATATTGTGGTAGTGTTATTACCTTATTTGCTTTTCCTCTGATAAAATTAATAACTCTAGATCTCTAGATCTAGAAAAGAGCCCAAAGAGGTTACTCATATAAAATTTGCTTAAATGGACCAGCAAACCCTGGAGAGGTTGACTACAAAGGGGCCTTATCTAGATTGTGGTCATGATTATGCAATTGGATGCGTTTGTCAAGATTCATAAAACTATAAACTGAAAGTATGAATTTTACTGTTTGTACTTTGTATCTCTGTAAACTTGACTTTAATTTTTTAACAATTAGAACTTCTAAAGAAAAATGTTTTTATCTGCATTGTGAAGGTAGATAGTGAATTCATTGAAAATATTCAATCCCAAACTGGCTGACTTTTGGTGGCAGAGGAGGGGAGGTGTTTTGGAGGTGATTCTTGCACTTGGCGCTTTTATTTTGTGCAGGCTAAGAATGTGTATGTGGAAAGTTAAAATTACCTTAAATTATTTGAGTAAGACTCTGAGATCCATAGCAGGAAATTTTATCCTATAAGACTGGTGTTTTTATTATCGATTTCTGTATTAAACCTCGCTCTCTTTTTTTAAGTACTTGACAAAAATAAAAAAGTCATTAGAAAATTATTATTATTATTTTTTTTTTTTT
>NW_016107365.1:1794430-1885363 GCF_001604975.1 Cebus imitator | reverse complement strand
GTGTTGCCTAGACTGCTCTCAAACTCCTGGCCTCAAGACATCCTCCAACTTTAGCCTCCAAAAGTGCTGGGATTATAGGCATAAGCCACTGTGCCTAGCCTTTATTTTATTTTATTTTTTAATTAAATGTTGAAATTGGTCAAACAGGAAATCCCATGCAACTTTACACACAGTCAAGTACTTCCTATATTATCACAGTCTCTGGTGTTTTTCTTTTCACTCTTGATCTCTTTTATATAACTTCTCTTCCCTTCTAAGAAATCTCTGTGATATCCAAGACTTTCACTCCCATGTCAGTTTGGCGGCCTGTGATTCTGCTCTCCTCCTGGTAACATCAGTATTGAATGAGCAGCAGTGCAGGCAGATGCCCTGAAGAGTTCTGAGTATGGCCTGAGTTTTGAGAAGAGGAAGCTTCTCAGTTCCTGCCATTTGGTTGGCCATGATTTGGCTTCCTAGGCAAGCTCTGTCTTCACCTGAAAACCCTACTCAGCACTGCGGACAGAGATGTCTTTAGCCATGGGATACCAACTTTTAGAACTAGAGCTAGAACTTGAGAGTTCACTTTGTCACTCTTTCTTGTACCCCTCCAAGAAATACACATTTCCTTGGAATTGTAAGTGTACTCGCATTTTATAAGCTGAAAGCTCAGAGTACCTTTACCCTTCATGAGCACAACCTTGTTGGGGTTATTTGGGTTGTATTTGTTAATCTTTCCTACACTCACACAGTTTGCCTATTTTGACAGCCTGCTGGCCTCAGCAATAATAAAGCTTCTGTCGAGGTGAGCAAACAGCTGATGACTTAGGCGCACAGAGGGGACTCCTACAGTGGCTGTCTGTAATCTGCCAGGCTGGTGGTCAGAGCAGGCAAGAACAAAAGCCGGTCTGTTTGCAGTCAAATTGGAAAATCAATGTGTTAGTTGTATTCTTTTCTCTTTGCCTTTCTCCTGGCAGAAAGGGAGAATGCTCTTCCAGCAGTCCACAGAATCATTCCAGGCAAGTGCCCATTCCAAAGACTCACTCACCTGTCATATTACTACTGGAAGTTGAGAAGTCCTTAAGTTTAGTTAAGTTTAGTTGACTTAAAAAGTCATCAACAGGAATTTGTCTCAAACTTGCCATCCAAAATTGAACCTTGCTGGTCCAGTGTTTTGACTTGTTTATATTCCAGATAGCCACTCAAATAAGTTTCTCTTTTTAATGCTGATGGGGGCCTAGAAAGGAGTTCATTTACTGCCTGGGTGGGAAATTCAGGAATTGCCCTTTGGGGCAGCACATTTTATGGTATGTGTGTATTTCACTGCTATTCCTCAATATATTTCTTGTGAGAGTTCATTGAAAATGTCTTAGGCTGAGCACAGTGGCTCATGCCTATAATCCCAGCTCTTTAGGAAGCCAAGGTGGGAGGATCACTTGAGGCCAGGAATTTAAGACCAGCCTGGACAACATAGCAAGACCCTGTCTCTACAGAAATAAAGAAGGAGGCAAAGGCAGGAGGATCGCTTGAGTCCAGGAGTTCAAAGCTGCAGTGAGCTGTGATCTTGCAATTGCACTCCAGGCTGAGTGACAGAGTGAGACCTTATCTCTCAAAATGTTTATAAAATAGAAAGAAAATGACCTAACCATAATTGGGTCTAGGATTGTTAGGGCTTAGAGAGCAGAGCTTATACCAAGTAGCCTTGTCCCAGGATAGGAGAGGGAGGAGACTTATTAAAGACTTCTCTGAGTCTCTTGACAAATATCTCAAAGGGCTGCTGTGCAGAGATGATTATACTCAATGTGTGAAGTCTTGAGTAACTTTCCCTTCAGGCTTCTAAGAGAGAAAGTCTGTGAAGGAAGGGCTTTTGAGAAGAAAAGACTTTCCTGCTTTTCTATGTGTTGAAGTTAGCCTTAGAAGCTTAGCAAATGGCTTAAAATACGTTTTAATTTGAGCTTTGAAGGTCTAAAGCTAGGCTCTCATTATCAGTCTTTGTTATTTTTCAAAGCCTAAAAGTGATCTGCTGATCATGAATAAGAGAAAGGTGTTTGGTTAGATATGGTCATGGTGTTCTTATTGTAAAGTTCATTATCAAAGAAAAAGTTACAACTTTAGTGGTCACTGGAAGCATCCTGAGCCAGACACTTAGATTTAAAATGAGGATTAAGTCTAAAATAATCTTGAGTGAGAGTGGTAATTGGCATTTGATATACTTTTTTCCTGAAGTCATTACCAAAAAAATCATATTTTGTTTTGTGTCTTTTTAAAGGAAAAATTGACTAAACCCAACAACTGCTACTACCATAAAACCCTTTAGCCTCCAGCAATCTCTTTTTGTCTTTGGTACTTATCATGCCCCACCATTTATTATTATTAAATTATGTGTGCATCTTTTTTGTAATGAGACGATAAATGCCCCAAACAGGGAATTTACATGTCTTTATATATACCATAGACATTAACAAAATGACTGGTGCATAATAGCATTTAATACCAGTGTTGATTAAAGCTCTTTTTTTTTATTAGCTGAAAACCTATGGGCCAAGAATTGTGTCAGTACAGGAATCAGTATTGAGCAAGTCAGTCTCTGTCTCTGTTAACCCAGGAACTTACAGGCTGATGAGGAGGCATCACCATCATTGAGGCAGTATAACTGATATTTTACTTGACTTTTTTTCTTTATTTAAACTAATTTTTAATTGGTCATTTCATTTTAAATCTCAGATTTTTCAGAGAAACAAGAATCAGGTAGCTAAACTATTGATTTGAAAATGTTGCCTGGGCAACATAGGGAGACCCTATCTCTACAAAAAATTAGCTGAGTGTAGTGGCATGCACCTATACTCCCAGCTATTCGGGAGGCTGAGGAGGAAAGATTGCTTGAGCCCAGGAGTTAGAGGTTATAGTGAGCTAGGATTGCACCACTGTACTCCAGCTTGGGCGATAGTGAGATCCTGTCTCAAAAAATAAAAATACAAATATAAAAACAAATGTGAGCAAAAGCATGAAATACTAAAAGGTATATTTTGTTTCATTTCTTTGCAGAGGAACTTAAAGATTGAGGATCTAGGGCCCCTATACTGTGCCTTTCTCTGGCCAGGTCACTCTCATCCTAAACTTAATTTGATGTATTTCTGATTTTTAATGGGCTAATTTGTAGAGAAAAATAGAGAGAGAAAGACATTTTCCAGCAAAACCTGAAATATTTAAGAGAATCAGGTGACCTAGAAGACCCTAAATCCATAAAACATCTTTGGATCTTATTTTTGCCAAATCTGTCACCAGAGCACTAATAGATATCCTAAATTAAATACTATTTCGCACTTCCTCTTCTTTTCTTAGCTATTACTTTGGCAAAGAGCCTGTTCAGAGGAAACTATCCCAATAGCAGATGGCAGGAAATAACAGGAAGCAGACTGAATAATCAGCCTCTAAAAGCCACTACAATTCATCTGTACCTTGACTCTCAAATATGGTGTGGACTCCTTTAACACTAGGTTTTTATCTCACCTTTTTCTTTTTAAGAAGAGTTTGATTAAACTCTTAGTTTGTGGGGCCCAGCAATTGGCCTGCTTCCTGAATGATTAAGGAAAACATGGGGACTTCAGCTAACATGATACAGTATATGAGGGTCCATCCTAATCAAAGTAGATAAATAAAAAGAGGGACTACAGAGCCCTTTCCACCCCATCTCACAGCCCAATCTCTACTCTGAGTCTTGTCACGGACCCCAGGAACTAGGAGCAGTAGCTTCCATCCCAGGTGTTAGCAATGTGTGTGAACTCAGGCAAAAGCAGCATTTGGAATTCCTTTCCAAGCACCATTCCTTTGTGGGAATACTATTACTGTATGTAACTCATCCTGGACTGCTTCAGACTTTTAAGACCCTGTGGGGAGCTATAGGAAGTAAGGGATAAACTGACAAGCTACAGTGGAGCTGGGAAGAACAGTGTGGGATTATGGATCCTGGAGGGCATGAATGTTAAGTTTTACTCAACTTTTATTTCTTGGTTTCCTGTTATTTCTTTTATTTCCTCTGTTTTCCTTTGACTCAGTGAAGAGTATCCCAGTCTCTCCTAAGAGCCAAAGAAATCCCACTGTTACTCAAAGCTGATTCTCCTCTACAGAGTTGCTGTGCTATCCTATTTTTCATTTTCTTCATCTGTTTTAAACTTCCAAAGTTTCAGCTTAAGCTTCACATCTCTTTTCTAATGAAACATCTGTTTATATAATGCCATGATTAGTATTTTCCACAAATCATTTTTCATAATTCTGTTAAGATGTTGAAGCAAGGGGTATAAGGAATACAATTTTGGTAAAATTTTTTTGTTATTTATTAGTTTGCCTTCTCTTCTGTTTACCGTTTCAGACTTTGTGGTTAATGAGTTTCATTCTCAAGTTTTTGTCAGTTGTTAACTTTTATGAATTTCTGTCACATTACACTCGGTAAATATCTAAGAGAAGAACCTATTGATGGAAGATGTGTTTTGATATTTAAGAGTTAAAACCAGTTTTCTCTCTTCTTGTGCTTATTTAGATTTCGACACAGCCCCAACAGCTGGTACCTGAGAAACTGGACTATCCACACTTGGATTAGGCAGTGTCTAAAATACGATGCACAAGACAAAGCCTTATATACCCTTGTGAATAAGGTGAGTGGTTCCGTGGATCTGCAGCCTGTTTTCCTGAGTTTAGATGATATGGTGTTTGTACCTATTATGGTACAGCAAAGAATAACACCAGAAATAACTTTTAAAAATTATTTGGCCTTAAATGTCCTTCTTATTAACAGAATGGGGCTGGGTATAAGTTCATTAATAAATTTTTTTTAAATCCCATAGCTGCTGCTTTTCTAAACATAGTGACTCAGAAAAGGACAGGAATAAGCAAAAGGTAGTCTAATCAGAAGAACTCTGTACTGGTGGTCATTTTATTCTTTATTGCTAAGCCTTAGATTTCTTGCCTGTTTCCTTCTGCTGCAGTTTAGGGGGAAAACCTGACCATGTTTGCTCCTATGTCTTTTGAGTCCCTGACTCCTCCTGTCAAGCCTGAGAACACTCTAGGATTAGGATCTTTCTGACTTTTACACCACCCAAGAGTTGAGTCTTTCTTACCTTCCTACCGTATACAGTAAATATAAAATAAACAGAACTTTAGAATGTTATTATTGTGAGTCTGAAGCTAAACACTAGTTTGAACCATAAAGACATTTTAATAGTCTTTTTATGAAAATGTATTATGCCTGTAATGTCACTGGACCTTGAAAGTTAGCACTGAAGAGGAATACTGATTTTGTTTTTGGGTCCCCCTTCTGTGCAGAATAGTTTTATTTCCATGACTTTGGTCCAATTCAAGTTAATATATATTATGCACAGTTTGTTTGTGAGACATTGGTTATTGATAGTGGATATAAAAATGAGTAACATTCTGTCTTTGCCCTCAGGAAACTTATAATTTAATAAGGCAGATAAGCAGGATTACTTATAAATTTAATATTAGGCAAATGTAAGTGCCATGCAAGAATATTTGTGAAGGTCAGGGACTGTGGCTCATGCCTGTAATCCCAGCACTTTGGGATGCCAAGATGGGAGAATCACATCAGCCCTGGAGTTCAAGACATATAGTCCCAGCTACTCTAGAGGCTCAAGTAGGAGGATCACTTGAGCCTACGAGGTCGAGTCTGCATTGAGCTGTGATGAGACCACTGCATTCCAGCCTGGGCAACAGAATGAGACCTTGTCTCAAAAAAAAAAAAAAAAAAAGTAAAAACAGCTTGGAGAATTAAGATGAGGGAATCCAATTGGAAGGAAATAATTTAAAGAGACATGAGGTACCATTTAAGATGGTCACCAAAAGATGCATGCTTGCACATGGAGATGGGCTGGCACAAACAGTATTAGCAGAGGCATAACTGGGCAAAAACAAAGACTCAGTTTGAGAGTAATACATTGCCTTTTTGCATGGGGTATAAGGTATGTTAAGGGGAAGTGAGGAAGGGAGTAAGAGAGCTAGGTCCCTGGATAATGGATTAAATCTTGTTTTCTTCAGTTTAGAGTATAATGACACAGATTACACTCAAAGATTTCTATGATAACAAAACTAGGAGGGTCTCATTTTTGCTGCTACTTGAGTCTTTTAGTAGAAAGGACACCAAACTAGAAATCAGAAGATCCAGGCTGTAGCCTCACAGGTTCCACTGATTGCTGGTAACTTTAGGCAAATAATTGTATTCTTCTAGATCTTAGTTTTTTCAACTCTAAGTCAAGGGTGTTGTAGTATATCGGTGATTTCTAACTCTGGCTGCCCTAATGGGCAGCCAGAGTTAGAAATCACCCAAGACGCTTTTTAAAAATTGTAGATGTTTGCCTCTGCTACTGAAATTCTAGTTTAATTGATCTGTCTGGGGCCCAGGCATTGGAATTTTAATTTTTTTTTAAATAAGTTTAAATTTTTTGATCAGTTTTGGGTTCACAGTGAAGGGAAGGAAATTTATTTTCTTTCCCTTTTTAGGTTCTTAGTTGAGACGCTCTGCTGAAAACAAGTCAGATTAACAAAAGAAAAACAAGCAAAAGTTTATTAACACATGCTGTACTCATCACACAGGAAAGACATCAGTTCAAAAGCATTTCTGTCTCAAGGCAGTAGTGTAGGGCCTTGCTGAAATAGTATTTCAACCAAGAGCCATAAATCCTATACAGTGACAAGACAAAGGAGGAAAAAGTTCCAGTCTTTAAAGGTGGGAAAATGTGGGAAGTTAGTAAAATGTGTTCTCAGATTCCTCTGATTCCTGCTGGTACCTTCTCTGGGCTGAGAAGCAAGTACTGTTCTAGGAAGGAATAATTTATGTGCTGCCATCAGGCAAATGGAGGCTAAGGAAGAGTGTTCCCCTGCATTTTCAGTGTCTTTAACTGAACATCCTCAATTATTTTGGGGAGAAATATTTTTGTTTCCTTCAACAGCAAAACTGAGTGGAAAGTACATAGATTTTCTACATACTCCCTGCCCCAGCACATGCATAGCCTCCCTCATAATCAACATCCTGCTCCAGGGTGGTACATTTGTTACAATTGATGAGCTTACATTGACAAACTTTTGTCACCCAAAGGCCCTGGTTTACATTAGGGTTCACTCTTGATGTTGTACTTCCTATGAGTTTGGACAAATGTATAATAACATGTACCCATCATTGTAGTATCATACAGGATAGTTTGCCCTAAAAATCCTCTGTGCCCTGCCTATTCATCCCTCATTGGTTTTGTTTGTTTGTTTTTTAAAGCTCTCATTTGATTCTCATTTACAGCCTGGGTTGAGACTTACTGACCAGTTGATTTCTAAAATCCCTTTCAGCTTTAATGACTTATCATCTTAAAATATTTTGTTTTTACCCTGCCTTAGGGATTAATACTGATTTGGATGACTGCTTTGAGAAATGTAGACACTGGCCATGAGCTACAACCTATAAAACAGTGGTTTTTAGACTATTTTTTCATTTCAGCACACCAGAGACTCCTATATATAACTCCTGGAAACAGTGAATCAGTTCAGTTCAGCAGTGATTCACAATTCAGGTGTTAGGACTGTATAAAAACCTCCCAAGGGGATATGGATATAATTTGGAAAAATTCCTCAGGTGTTTCTACTGGTTGCAAGAGGGAAGAATGGAGCCCTGTAGGGTATGGTAGTTGACCTTACTGAAGAATTTGAAACAAATAAAAATGCAGCCATAATCTGGATCATTGGTAGTAAAATGAGTATGCATGAAAATCACAAGAACCTCACTAAAATTTCAGGTTTCTGTGCCCAATTCCCAGAGATTCTGATTCTATAGGTCTAAGACGTAGGAATTTATCAGCTCCTAGAAAATCTACATTCTGCAGTTGCAAAAGGGATCCACATTTTAAGAAATCTGAATTCTCAAATATTGAGTTGTGTGATACAATATTCTAGAAAATTTGGAGTAAATATTTGTTGGCATATTTCTTGGGACCTTAAAAGCCAAACTAAGAACCAGAAAATGCTGTGTAATGTCTGCTTTCCCATGAAAGTCTGTTTTGGCATTGTTATTCATACTTTATAAAAGCCACTGAACTGTTTGGGGGCTTATATGGGTTTCTTTCTTTTTTTTTTTTTTAAAGCTATGATGAGGTGTTAGAATTGGGGCTTTATTTCTTACATATCAATTCTCATATCAGACACCCACTCAAAACTTTCTCACTCTGACCAGCAGTTCCGGTTACCATACCTCATGAGTCCTGGCTTCTATTTCACTGTTACAGATGCTGTAAAAGGATGGTCAAATATTTTAAAGCTAATGGTGGCAAGTTTTATTCTGAGTAATACATAGGCATACATTACAGACTAAATTAGATAATTTTCTCTTTTGTTTCCTGTTATGTTCATTTTCATTATAGGTTCAATATGGAATTTTTCCAGATAACTTTACATTCAATTTACTGATGGATTCTTTCATAAAGAAAGAAAATTACGAAGGTAAGAAACTAAGCCCAGATTCCGTGTGTAGGGCTTCCAACTCCCAAAGGGAGGTGTACAAATGTAAGACCTTCCCCTTTCTTATTCCTTAATAACATCTCTTCATCACTCTTTTAGTCAGAAAAGTTTTGATGATTGTCATTTATGCAAAATTTTTAAAAATATTATTATTTTTATTTTTGCTGAGATAGAAAATATCAAAGTACATAAATGATTATAGAGGAAAAGTAAGTTAATTATACAGGCCAATCTAATTTCACTTCCCAAACTGGCTGAAATCCAGAATACAAATAAAGGATAAAGTAAATTTATTTTTCAAGGATAATTTTGGCTTCAGTAATGAACAGTTGGCAGAAATGAGATTTTTTTTTTAACTGAATTTTGAGCCTATGCTCTTTTAAAATATTACTGGTCTGTTTGTTTATGTAAAAGAAAATCCCTTCCAGGTTCTTATTTTTCTGTTGACTTATTAGTTGACTACCTGGTCTGCCTGTCTATCTCAGTTTCCCCATTTGCAGAAAGAACATAGCAATTCATGCTTGTGGCCTCATTCAGAACCTTGACAACATGTGCAAAAACAGCTGGCTAGGAACACCTGTAAATCAGTGCTATTTTATAATTATGAATATATGTAAAAATTGGTTAAAAAAATAACTCAGTCAAAAACATTTGTTGTGCTTGCGATATGAACAGGCACTATATTTCAAGTCATTGTTAATATTCTCTACTTTACCACCAAATAACTACAGAAAAGAAATTGTTTGACTTGATTTTCCTGGCCTCCATTTATGTTGTAGAATGTCAAGAGAAAATAAAAATTGCAAGCCTGCTCTCCTATGACCAGAATTCATGTGCAAACAAATATGTTATATGTTATACTCAGGGGCTTATAATTTATGAATGAACATTTCCCATTCCCTTCCAACAAGTATTATAAACTGAGCCTTATGGTCCTTTTTATAGTCATTATTTTGCTTTCTTTGAAATAATATCTGAGATTTCGGTTTTCCTTTAGTGTTTTGTCCTCTTCTGCCTTAACAGTGAAAAAGTACCAGAGCAGAGAATAGAGCAGTCAGACCAGCCTCTCTGCTCTGCTTGTCAGGGTGACCTTGAGAATATATGTTTCTCCTTTATGCCTTAGCTCTTCTAGCTAAAAGGTATGATGCCTTAAACTTGTATCACAGTATGAGCCATTTTCATATGTATTATCTTATTGAACTGTCCAAAATTCCTTTGAAGTAGATAAAGCAAATAGTATTTTATTATTATGAAGATGATACTGGGGGCCAAGAGAAATGAGTGGTTTATTTAATGTCCTTCAGGACATTGGTGCAGTAGCATCTGATCTAGTTCCTTGTGGTATGTAAAATAGAAGCTGAAGACTTAGGAAAAACCTAGTTTGTGGAAGAGCTAGGGCCAGAGCCCACATATTTTACTTCTTAATTCTGCCTTTTTTTTTTTTTTAAACCATGCCCCACTTTTTAAGAGTGTTTATAGTCAAATAAAGATTTGGTAATATTACCTACAACTAATTTTCTCTCATTTTACTTTCATCTTCTTGCTAGATGCTTTATCTGTGGTTTTTGAGGTCATGATGCAAGAAGCCTTTGAAGTGCCTTCCACCCAACTTCTCTCCCTCTATGTTTTGTTTCATTGCCTGGCAAAGAAGACAGACTTCAGTGTAAGTGATGTTCCCAAAAGCAGTATTAAGAACTTTAGAAAAGGCAAGCAGGGGCTTGCTCTCAAAAGCTAGAAAAAGCTGTCTGCCGGCACAACCAGGAATGAGTGTTCATGCTATACATTTTAGTTACTGGTTTCTAACTAATGGAATTGGTTGTTCTTCCACTTGAGAGAATCTCAAAAGAAAGTCCTTGTGCATATTTTGAAACTTGAGCTAAGCTGAGTGCACCTCAGACATTCAGAAACGGGTCATTGGTAATCATTGAGAGCTGGACATGGCATGTCACAGAGGCAGTGAGGCAGCTAATGTTGACCATTCATTACCTGGGGTATTAAATACTGATTATTTCATTTGTATCAGTATTTTCCTAAGGTTGCTCTAGGGCAGTTCCGTTTTGGAAAGTCTGGAATATCAAGTTTTGGTTTCAGGTCTTAGGTTTGAGTATTTAATCATTGCTTATTGTTGTCCTAAGAATAACAACAGCAATAACTGATATTTTATGTAGCACTTACTTTACACCAGGCTATGTTCTTGTTATAAATGTATTAATGCATTTAATTCTCACAACAACTCTAGGCAGATAAGGAGACTGGGGCCTAGAGATGTTACAGAGTAACCCCCCAGCTAGTAGATAACAAAGCCACCTGGTAAAGCCAGGCAGTCTGCCTCTGCCATCTGCCCTTAACCTCAGTTGTAACATCAAAAAAATCCCAGTTTGGGTAGGAACTGAAGAGGTCATTTAGTCTAGCCCACATTGTAAAGAGTAAGTGGCATGTTATGCCCTTTTGAGTGTCACAGTCTTACAGTATACCCCACATTCATTATTAATTCATTAGATATACTATATTGAACACATACAAATTCCATACATTGGCAAGTGCTAGCTATATAATGGTGAGCAAACACTTCCTACTTACGATCTAGGAAGAACACAGATGTTTAAATGAAACAATCACACAGGTATAAAACTGCGACTATTACGAGCACTCCAAAGGAGAAATCTATGAAAAGACTATATTATAGGGAGTTTTGTCTGTATTTTAAACTTAAATTGGTTAGGAATGGCTTCCTTAAGGAAATATTTCTTAGGTTACTATTTGAAGGATGACTGGTAATTAGCTGGCTAACTAGGGGAAGAACAGTCCAAAAAGAGAAAATAACATGTGCAAATGCTCTGTGGCAGAAAACTGAGTGAGCAGAAATGGCCTGGAAGAAGAAAGTCAATGTAGTTACAACAGAAGATGGTAGGGAGGATGTGGAGTGAGATAGGGCTGGAGAATGTAGGTCATACTGAGCCATTTTGTGTTCATGCTAAAAATTGCGAGAAACCCTTGAAAAGTTTGAAACAGAGGGTATATAATAATCAAATCTGTTTTGATAAGGTCCTTCTGGCGTACTCTGGATAAGCTATCAGAGCAGGGCAAGGATGGCTATGGTCAGACCATTTGAGAGGCCACCATGAATCTGTACAAGGGATAATGTAGCATAGAGAGTAGGATGTGATGCAGTTAGAGAGTAGCCAGTGGGCATATTTGGGAGGTAAATAACAAGATGAGGCAGGGAAGCAGGGGTCACATATTCTCTCCTCAGTTTCTGACTTATACATCTGGATGGAAGGGGTTCCATGGTCTGCAAAAGGGAACTTTGGGAAAAGACTGGATATTTTGAGAAAAATCATTAATGTGGCTCTGAACATGTTGCATGTTGAAATTCATTTGAGACAGTCACGAGATTTCACCAAGGAACTGGGGCTTAATGGAAAGATGAACTGGAGGTATAATTTTGGAGACTTATATTCATGAGTAAATGTTGGCAAATGGCCAGAAAGCAAAAAGAAGGTAAATCAGGAATGTGTTGGGCCACAGAATCCATAGGAAGACACAGTCTACTATGTAGAATGCTTCCAAAGAGGTAGGGTAAAATGAGGAATAAAAAAAGTTCATTGCATTTAGTGGCATGTGAGGCACTAAATTGTAACCTTGTTTCCTTAAAAGTAATGGAGCAGGAAACCAAATCGGAATGGTTTGTAGAATGATTTAGAGGTATAGACAACTCTTTTGGATGTCTAGCTATGAAGTAGAGAGTAAAGAGGGAAAGACGGGAGAATGAGGATTTGCTTTGTATTAATAGAAGAGGCAAAGCATGAAACTGGAAAACTTTGAGGGCATTGATGAAACTGTACCTGAATTAGTCCATTATAGTATCTACAATAGAAATTAAAGACTTGGGCCAGGTGCAGTGGCACATGCCTGTAATCTCAGTACTTTGAGAGGCTAAGGCAAGAGAATTGCTTAAGGTCAAAAGTTTGAAACCAGGCTAGGCAACATAGCAAGACCTCATCTCTACAAAAATTGAAAATATAAAAAAGATATTAACCAGGCATGGTGGCACATGCCTGTAGTCCTAGCTACTCAGGAGGCTGAGGTGGGAAGATCCCTTGATCCCATGAGTTTGAGGTTACAGTGAACTGTGATCACGCCTCTGCATTCCAGCCTGGGCAATAGGGCAAGACCCTGTCTCCAAGGAAAAAAAATAGGAAAGAAACTAAAGGCTTGGAAGAGATCTATTATTTTATGTTGACACATAAATAGCTTCATATAAGCAGCAGTAGTTGCAGTATTCCCAGACAATGATCAGAAAATTTCTAAGACAGTCATCTGTTTGTTTTCATTCATCTTTTCTGAAGCCCTTTAGAAGTATCGCCACCCTTGCTGGACTCCTAACACATCAAAGATATCTATTGCTTAGATATTGTAGTGTTCATTTGACTTTAACCCCTACTACATCCTGATACTCTTGCTCATGTTTTTCCCTATGGGGAGGAAATCATGTTTTTAAGGCTCCTTATTTATTATTCACGCGCCCCACTCTTCGTGCAGTTTTAGGTGGGGAGAATCAAACTTCTTAGAGTGATTTGCTTTTGAAAGTAAAATGACCTGGTTTTTAAGTATCAGCTCTTTTATTTACCTGTGCTGCGGAAATGCTTGCGGGGGAGTTTTGTTTTTCTCCCGAGGTCTTTGCTTTCCTCAAAGATTGGGAAATAACCTCAAGAAATGACACTTGTATTGCACAAAAGCTATTCACAGTAAAGATGTTTGGGTGCTTTTATTAACACCTGGGGTGCCTCACTTGCACGTGGCTGCACCTGCAGCCTACAGACATTATTCATTCTCTGTTCTCCCTAATCTCTGGATACAGAAACCAGTGCAGGGCAACCTGAGCTTATTGTTCTGTGTTTTGAAGCCAGAGTTAAGGCTCCAGCCCTGGTCAGTGTATACTCATGTGGGACCAAGAAGATCACAGATCCCACTGGGGATTTGCCAAGGCTCTCCCCTGGCCGCATTGCCAGCAGGTCTTCTAGTCATCGTTACTGGTCTGCAGCAGGTTTAGCAATGCTTGCATTTTTGCCCTTTGTTTCCCTGCCGTCTCAAAAGGCTTCGATTTTATTGAAGCGTAATTTTGCACCCTGGGTTGAAAGAAACGATCACTAAGTGTTTCTGATTGCCTAATTTGTTTTTGATAGGCACAAATTGTGGTATTTATTCTAACACTCTGAAGAAGTCTTATCATTGCTAAATTGTTTAAAATTCAAAAGCTTGCTCCATCAGGCCACAGCAGTGTGAGTGACTATGGGGCTGACATGCATGTTGAATCTTTACTGATTGTCTCAAGTGACTGTTGGTTTAAGGTGTACTCTTTATTTTTGTTTTGTTTTGTTTTGCTTTTCTGACTGTAAAAGAAATGCTTATTCATTGCCAAATTTTTGGAAAATAATAAAAGATACGGAAAAGAAAACCAAAATTGCTCATAATTTCACTACCCAAAAATCCATTAACATCTAGAGTATTTCTTTCCTATATTTTTCTTTAGACATAAGTACCTTTTATTTACAAAATTAGGATTATAATGTATATATAGCTTTGTTCTTCTTTGTTTACTTAATGTTATAACATGTTCTTTTCCTCATGTCATTAAAAGTCCCATTTTTGTATAAAGTACTCATTGCTTGGATGGACCATGATCCGGTATATTCTGTTGCAGTGGGAAGAGGAGAGGAACTTCGGTGCATCCCTATTGCTTCCAGGTCTGAAACAGAAAAACTCAGTGGGTTTCAGTTCCCAGTTATATGGCTATGCACTTCTTGGTAAGCTAAAAGATCCTTACAAATATTGTTCTTCGGCAGAATTATTGCATTCTTCTAGTTCATAATAAAATTATAATTTGATTTAAGTTTATCAGTGAAATCCAATTAGCCTTCGTTTTTAGACATAAAAATAGACCTTGACGGCCTTACAGGTACTCCATAAGAGAGTAAAAAGTGTTCTTAAAATCTGTCACCACTGGTAAAGCAAGAACTAGTTCTGGTGGCCATAGATAATAATATTTATTGGAAATCAGTGTGAAGAAGGGATAAAGAAAGGGACGTTCTAACCCTGTTTAGGGAAGAGAAACTGAGAGCACAAGTAGAGCACTTCAGGAAAAGCGGAATAGCTCATGTGTACCGTGTAACTGCACCAGGAGGTACGATGGTGGCTTTCCTTTTTTGCCCTGATTCCACTGCAAATCAGACAGGTTAAGAGGACAAAGCCTACCGAAGAGTGGCCTCAGAATCTGGGTTGTATGGAATCTGGGCAAACAAGATTCAACCTAGGCCAGGCGTGGTGGCTCACGAGGTCAGGAGTTTGAGACCAGCCCGGCCAACATAGCAAAACCCTGTCTCTACTAAAAATACAAAAATCATCTGGGCATGGTGGTGTGTGCCTGTAGCCTCAGCCACTCCGGAGGCTGAGGCAGGAGAATCGCTTGCACCAGGAGGAGGAGGTTGTGGTGAGCTGAGTTTACACCACTGCATTCCAGCCTGGGCAACAGAGAGAGACTCTGTCTTCAAAAAAAAAAAAAAAAAAGATTCAACCTAAATGTACATAAAATGTTGTCCTTATTTACAGAAGGTTTATTAAATGCATATTATTTTATTACTGTCCCATCATGTCATAAGTAATTAGGCATCCCTCAATTATACATTGCTTCTGCTACCTTTGTTTTTTGAAAATCACAAAGTTATGGCAGTTTGACTGCTTTTGAAGTTGATGTTATTGACTGTCAGATTAACAAAGGAGTTGACCACTCTTTTTAAAAATCATTTTTTCCTTATTTGCCACCTCCTTTTAATATTGATTTACGTGCATTTTCCTTTGCTTTCAGATTAGCATTCAGGACTGTCATACAGCCTGGATTGGTTAGAAGTTGACAGGGCAAAGAAAATGTACTTTGTGGTTGTTTGTGAGCCGAGGCTCTGGTTCTTTGTGATGGCAACCATCAGATCAGAAGCTCTTTGCTCTCATTGTGTCATATGCTATGCAGCCTCACTCAACCCTGATGGAAGCAGCTGCCCAGAATGTAACTGCAGTCCAGCCCCAAGCACCTTAAAGGTCTAAAATTAGCTGTCGCCTGATAAGCTTTGTCTGTTTGTGTCCTACTCTGGCTTTCCCCAATCCTCCTTCCAAGGAAAGATAAAAGAAGGTGGATTTAAGACTGGGCAGCTCAAGGTGACTTTGGTCATTAGTGCAGAGAGGTTCTACGCCACAGGAATACAGACAGCCATCTCCCTACCAGAAGACCTGCTGTCTGGTGTCCACAACTTGAACTCCAAGTGTGATGGCTTGAGGTACCCAGAGAAGCATTCATGTCCAGAGATCCGAAGGGATCATGAGAACTCTGTGATTTTAAAACTGATGAAGCTCAAAGGAAAGAAGGGAAAGATGAGGGTTTTTTATAAGGACAGTAGATTGGGTGTTTTGAAGGATTTCAAAAAATGTCAAACATTTCCTAGCAGGGAAAGTTGTCAGAGGGTTGACAAGATTTTCACAGTAGGAACTTTGTGGGATTTCTTTTTCTGGGGAAGATTTTGTTTTTGAAACAAAAATTATATCTCAGTTGACTTGTTTTTTAAGGGTGTCCTTACCTAAAGGCATATATGTCAGCTTCTGAATTGCCCTCAGCCCAGTGGTTTATACATCTTCATGAAAATCTCCACCAGCCCAAATGAGAAAGAAGAGAAACAAGTTCATCTAATTTTATATTAAAAAATGGATACAGTGAATTTTACCACATTCTTCGTTATACATCTGAAATGTCACTGGATGGGATGAGTCTCTTGGTACAGATTAGAAGCGACCCTTCTCTGCTTCTAGAGCTGCTAGGTGGAATATTCACTTGGGCCTTCAGGTCCTCAGTCTTAGAAATGGTAGGAAGACATGGCTGAACATTCTTTGTTGTTCTTTCTGGCTACAGGGAAGGTGGAATTGCAGCAAGGGCTACGGGCTGTGTACCACAACATGCCTCTGATATGGAAGCCAGGCTACCTTGACAGAGCCCTTCAAGTGATGGAGAAAGTAGCTGCCTCCCCAGAAGACATAAAGCTGTGTAGAGAAGCGGTATGTTCCTCAGACTAATATAGTGAGATTTAGCCATCTGTTTCCCATAACCTGAACTTGAATTTGTTTTGTCTTTCCCCTACCCCCACTTTCTTTATTTCTATAGAGTAAATACTTAGCCAGTTGAAAAAATGAAAAACCACAGACATTTTCAATCCTCCTGACCAAAGGCACTACAAAATATGATTAACATTGATTTATAGTTCATTGTCTAGGGAAAAAACTATTCCACTGCCTCGTCCCTCACCTCTGACCTAAAAACATCTCAGTGGCAACTTAAGAGAGGGTAAAATTTCATTTTAAATATGTTTGGTGTTTCTGTACCCCCATGTAGTCCCGAAAGGATACATAGCATTTTTCTCCATAAAAGTCCTCCATAAAAGAAATGAATCTGGGTCCATAGATGGAACCATCTTAAACCATTCTGTGTGAATGTGTGATGCTGAGATCTGGGTCAGATATTCCTTTCAAAGTTCTAAAGTGTTCACTTTACCAGGACAAGAACACTACCCTCCCACCAGCCCCAAATGTTGTGCCTCTTGGTCACCTAGGACCCTTGACAATATGGGGTTGCTTGAACTCCAGGAGACATGACGAGCCTTACATCCCACAGGCAGCTGCAGTGTCTGCTCCTGTCCAAGCAGCTTTTACAGCCAGTATGAGGCCTAGAAGGACATGGGTTGTCTTGTTACCATGGTGTAAACGTTACCATAGAGCCACATATTTGTTTTGTCTTGACTCTGGTTACTAGGGCTTACCCCTAGGCTTTCATTTCAGCCCTGAGATGGTCAGGTCTGGTGTCTGTACTGTCACCTTATACTTATGTCTAGTGAATCATTATGCTGGTTGCCAGACATTTATAACAAAGGATAAAGGATGTACATTTCTCAGTATACTTGTTTTAACCCTGCTGTAGTCAGTACTGGTGATTGAAAATACAAAATTATACATAAATCCTTTTCCAGGGAAATATTCCTTCCAATCTGAGCCAGATTTGCATTCTTTGCATTCTAACAGTAGAAAATGAGTTTACATGTCGGCAAGAATGTGCTATGTGTCCAGTTTGGCTGTAATATATTAGTGGTATTAAAAGGCCCTGGTGTATTTTCAGGATTTCTGTTCTGACGTGACATGGACAGGATTTAACTGGTTTCCAGGCAGGTGTTTCTGCTGGCCTTGCTCTTGCTAATATCCCATTTCTGATAATTAGGCCCTCCGTGGGTCAAGGGAGGTGTGCCTCAAAGTGAGAGTGGAGGGAAGAGGGGTCAGAACAAAAAGAAACCCTCCATTTTTAAATTTACTTCCTAAGTCACAGAAATTACCTCACTCAAATGAATTTCATATATAGATTTCTAGTCTTTGCCAGCAGCTTATGTGGATTACACTGATCCTTAATTTACATATACCGTGTGAGCTAAAATCTTTCTCTGAGTGGGGGCCCTTGCTTATTTCCAGAGGCTTTAACATACACTTAAAATGGCCTTTGGTTGGTTGTGGTCTATAATGATCTATCCCTTTGTCCCAAATCCAAACTGATTGAGCAAGAAAGACATGGAAGGGGGAAGTACTTTACCCCATCAAGCATAATTCCTGGATTCCTGCCTGGCTAACTAAAAGTGAACTTAGCTGCCATTGTGCTGATTCACTTACACAAATAATTCTTAGCTCACTTATTTGGTATTTTGTTCTTGCTTGATCTTTGAGACAGGGCCTCACTGTGTCACCCAGGCTGGAGTGCAGTGATGTGATCATGGCTCACTATGGCCTCAGCCTCCAGGCTCAAGGCTCAAGCAGTCTTCCCACTTCAGCCTCTTGAGACCACAGGGCTGTACCACCATGCTTGGCTTTTTTTTTTTTTTTTTTTTTTTTTTTTTTTTTTTTTTTTTTTTTTTTTTAGTGACAGAGTCTCCCCATGTTGCCCAGGCTGGTCTCAAACTCCTGGGCTCAAGCAGTCCTTCCACATCATCCTCCCAAAATGCTGAGATGACAGGCATGAGCCAACATACCCAGCCCAGCTTGCTTATTTATACTATTTGTTTTGTACTATTTTTGATGCCATCTGATAGGATGTTTATAATGTGAAAAAATATGACCATTTTTATTTCCTTCAGTTTTATAAGAGCAATCTTCTCACAGTTTTTTAGAGCTCATTCTTCCTTCCTTTCGCCTTCTCCAGTCTCTCTTCACCATATGCTTTTGGGCCATAAGACATGTAGTTGCTGACCCTCTTTCTGCTCCACAGCTCGATGTGCTGGATGCTGTGCTAAAGGCGCTGACTTCTCCGGCTGATGGGGCTTCAGAGGAACAGTCCCAAAAAGGTGAAGACAACCAGGAGTCAGAAAAACTGGTGGAGCAGTTAGACATGGAGGAAACAGAACAGTCCAAGCTTCCTCAATACCTGGAACGGTTTAAGGTGAGTCATAGCAGAATTGTGTCTCCTCAGCAGTGCGTAAAACACACTCCTCTCCTGTGGTGATGGATAAGCATTCTTTTCGTGCATCAATGTCATACACAAAGAGGCATTAAAAACTGACATCAAAAATTACATTTTTATTGCTTTGCACAGGAAGTGGTCTTAAACCAATGGAATTTTTATGCTCCTTTTTGTACTTGAGCAAATCGGTCAGTTTTGTTCACTAAGGTAGCATGTCATTACCCACTCATTCCTGATATGCTGTGCCTGTTGGCTGGATAGTTGCTTGCCTCCTCATAGCAATAACCTGACTCCCACCCCAGGTGGAAAGTGGCCATTTCTCCATCTTGCACTAAATGTGCTTGATAACCTAGAAACCCAGTTAGACATTATAATGCCACATTTGAGTATGTAGAGGTAAGACACAGGCATCTTTCTCTGCTCACCTTTGGCAGCTTTATGTTGTTCTCTTATACTGCATGGAAGCTGTAAACAGTTTGACTATTTCTTTCCAGAACAGCCCTGAGCACTCAAGCCACCTTTGGTAGCTTCTAACTCTATACATCCCAAAATGCTCTGTGATCAGTGTCAGGAAAGAACCATGTTCAACGTTTAAATGCTTGGCTTCTTAGCTGCTTTGATTTTTGTCTAGTGCAAAGGGAAAAAAATGTGCTGCCAGAATGGGAATTCTTTGTACAGAGCAAAAAAACGTTCCCATTTGTTGTGTGTGACTTGTTGTGTCACTTTGGTACTGATAAGATGTAAACTTTGCTAGATTATTGTGTTTAAATCTTTTCAGTAGTTAGACTGGACCTATCTCCCAGTGTTGGAAGGGGGATCCTGTTGTATTTTTAGCAGCAGTTTCTCCCAGCACTTCTATAAAGTCATTGCTCAACTTCCCTCTTATAATTTAAAACTGAGAAGGAAAGGTTAATCAATGTTCCCAAGGTACCTGGAGAACTGGCAGTATAGCGGGGCTGAGAATTTGCATGCCTTCCCCTTCAAGCTGTTTGCTTAACCTTGTATATTTGGAAAAGCTAAAGAAAAAAAATCTACTTAGTCCCATGTACTATGATTCATTGCATTCACATTGACCAAGGTTGCCACATCATTCCTAAAAATTAAAACTTCCTTCTCTTGTTTCTTGCATACTTTGCCTCAGAGAATAGAAACCTGTGCCTGCATTAAGTTCTCAGCCCTATTCCTCTACAAATGTATTTTTATGAAAATCAAAAAAAAAAAAGACAAATGTTTATTGACTCCTGTGTGTTGGGCACCAGTGCATTTCATTTCTCCTCGCAAGAGCTGTGGATGCTAGAGACTGCTTTCTCATGTTAGATGACAGCAAAGCCGAGAAAAACTAGCCCATAGTGACTGACTTTGATTTGAACAAAAGTTTGCTGACTCACAGTTGAGTCCTCATCCTGGCATCCCAAGCTGTCTTGTTGGCCTCAAACCACATGGAGAGTGATATCAGAGAGAAATCATTTTCGTTTTACATATCCTTTTCTTCCCGTTGCCTGAATTTTATTAGTCTGAGGCCATTTGTTTGGGAGCCATTTTTATATGACTGAATCTCACATTAGGCCTCTGGCCCCTTCTGGAGCCTAGGCACCCTGCCCACCCCCAACCCTGTTACTGGAGCAAGCCTCCTCCCCTGTGCCAATGAGTGGCATTTGTTTGCGGAACATGGGGGTGTGTGGTATAAGCTACAGCTGGGCCCATAAGTGGCTCTCTCTAATGAGAGAGTGCATCTTGAAGTACTTAAATAGATTAATGTTTGAATACTTACTTCTCCAGGAACAGAACACCAACCAAACCAAGCTGCCATTTCGATGAAGCTGTAAGCAGGCAGTGCGTAAAGGCTGACCTGCATTGGAGCACAGCAGGTGGATGCCTCCAGCAGTGCAGGCACTCAGGGGAGCTGTTCCTTGAACTGATATCCATCTGTTGAGAGGAATGCCAGGAAAGCAAATATTTGTTTCAGTTATTCTGAAGGCACAGGTACGGATGGGCTTGCTCCAGTTACCAGATGCCTCTGCCATTTTGTTGCATATTAGAATTCTTATTCTTAGAGTTTGCTGCTTGGTTTGGTTTAAGTCAGGATGGAAACATAGATTTGTTACAGCCTGACTGTCTTTCTGGTTTAAAACACAGGGAGACACAGCATATGGAGTTCCATTTACTATTTGTGTGTGAAAGGGGAGAAATCACGTGTTGCATCTTAACAAAACTGCTGAGCTGAAAAACACAGCAAAAGCTAATAGCACCTAGAAGAAAGGCAGCATGACAATTTCCTAACAAAATGTTTTTTTTCTACAAGCAAAACTTGTAGATATTTTGCAGGTGGCTTCATCCTTCCTCTTTGTACCCTTCTCTCACTTCTCTACCTTTCTTCTCTTTTTTCCCTTTGTTTCCAACAGGCCTTATATTCTAAACTTCAGGATCTGGGAAAAATTGAGTCAGAAAGTCTTTTAAGTCTGACCACGCAGCTTGTGAAGGAAAAGCTCTCCACCTGTGAAGCAGAGGACATCGCCACCTATGAGCAGCAACTGCAGCAGTGGCATCTAGACCGTGTACGCTTGATCCAGAGAGAGCAGGAACAGAGGGAGAAAGCGAAACAGGAGTTCCAGGCTCGGGAAGCAGCAAAGGCATCTGCCTAAGAGGGTCCCCCGGGGCCCAACCCCTCCCACAGAACTTCACTCGACCCCATGCCAGGACTTGGCAGTGACCTGCACAGCAGCCTCAGCTTCCTCTACCCACCTTCTCCTTTTCTTAAAGCAGGCTATACTCTACATGGCAAGGAACCATGACTCCCCATTGAGATGCCAAGAAGGGCTGTGGAATTATGCAGGTGGCTCGTGGTCAGACTGAAGTCACTGACTGAATACCTTCAGGAGGGCTCTTGAGGTTCATGATGGAGTTCCTGGGGCACAGGGATTAGTTTTGAGCATTAAAGTTCCTAAGACCCAGTGAAGGTACTGGGAGAAACCAAGGCTAAAGAGTCAGGTCTAAAGCACAGGCTTTTATTTTGGGGTTTTTTGTTTTTTGAGATGGAGTCTTGCTCTGTCACTCAGGCTGGAGTGCAGTGGTGCAATCTCGGCTCACTGCAACCTTCGACTCCCGGGTTAAAGCAATTCTCCTGCCTCAGCCTCCTGAGTAGGTGGGATTACAGGTGTGCGCCACCACAGCTGGCTAATTTTTGTATTTTTAGCAGAGATGGAGTTTCACCATGGTCTCAAACTCCTGACCTCAAGTGATCTGCCCGCCTCAGCCTCCCAAAGTGCTGGGATTACAAGTGTGAGCCACTGCACCCAGCCAAGCACAGGCTGTTGAATAGCCTCCCTTTCCCCAGCCCAGGCACATGAGGCCAAGGTGAACTGTGCATCCTGAGACCTTGTGTCCCTGAGTCTCCTGAGTGCAAGCTGCACTGTGAGCTGACTGTGGGAGGCTCACACATTCCCACCTTCTTTCTGCCACATCTCGCCCTTTTGGACCTGCACTGGGGAAATTCAGGACAGGAGTGAACTCAAGGCCATGAACCCAGTAGATTTCAATTTTTAGGCCCCCCACAGGGACATTTTTAGGATGTAGGAGTTTGAGCAGAAAGCCGGCTCTAGCATGAAGCCTTTTTAGCTTGCCTTCGCCATTGTGTTGGAGTAACATTTTTTTTTCCAAAACATTGTCTCAACTCCTTTATCAAGTAGGTAAAAATGAGCCTTTTGTGTATACACAGGCACATGTGCACACACACAGCTTGTGAACACACATTTCTGTTAAAGAAGTTAGAAAATAAGAGATGAGACTTGAAGGGCATAGAAGGTATGAATATTGTAAAACTGTCAGGAGATGGAAAATGCCTTTTTGAAGTTTCTCTTCTGTAAAAGGGGTCAGGGCAGATTTTGCTTACTGCGTAGGGTTGCTTTTAGGTATAGTGGTATAATTTTATTCAAGATTGTGCCCTTTGATGAAAAACCTCTGGAAATAAATGTTCTGGGATAATGTTGGTGTATTCTTTATCTTTGGGGGAAGGGAGGAAGGAGAGAAGGACTCATCATTATTGTTACTAAGATTATGAGTATATTTTCAACCCTCCTCCATTAGACTGTGGGATTTATTGTAATAATGATAACTACCACCACTAATATTTATTAAGGTCTTAACTGTAGGCCAAAAACCCAAGCAGCCCTATGAGGGAGGTACCAGTGTCCCTATTTTATATAACTAAGCAACTCTCTTGCTGCTCCTCTCACTGCCTGCGGCCTCCATGTAGAACTGCAGTCAGGAGCCAACACTGGGCCCTTTAGGCTAGCAAAGCTGCAGAGTCTTACTTAGGTAGAGGGCCGTGACCAAATGTCAGTACAGACGTTTTGGTTTACCAACAACAGGGGGGCTTTTTCAGCCACTCCCTCATGACATTCAAGATAAATCAAAAGGCAACTTTTGCTCAGTAATGATTATCACAGCATGAAGTATCTGGTTAGGCTTTGGCTCATCATTTTGCCTTCATTTTTCCTCCCTCTCCAGCCCCAGCGTTTACTCCCAGTCTTCACCAAAAGAGACCACTTCTGCACTGTACTGTCGTCCCACAGGAATTCCCATGTCCCCTGTGCCTTAGGATTCCTTCCACACTTGTGCCCCATTTCTGAGGACTCTTAGAGTCTTTCCCCTCCAAATCTTCTGCCCTTTCACCGTGTCCTTATCCCCTGAGCTATAGGATATTATCTCACCTTTCTTCACAATTAGCACTTCCCTTTTTTTTTTTTTGAGACGGAGTTTCGCTCTTGTTACCCAGGCTGGAGTGCAATGGTGCGATCTCAGCTCACCGCAACCTCCGCCTCCTGGGTTCAGGCAATCCTCCTGAGTAGCTGGGATTACAGGCACGCGCCACCATGCCCAGCTAATTTTTTGTATTTTTAGTAGAGACGGGGTTTCACCATGTTGGCCAGGATGGTCTCGATCTCTTGACCTCGTGATCCACCCGCCTCGGCCTCCCAAAGTGCTGGGATTACAGGCGTGAGCCACCGCGCCCGGCCTAGCACTTCCCAATACAGTTGTCCTTTGTCCCCTTCCCTCATGCCATCTTCCATATTCCAGTGGATGGAGAAAATGCTCTTGGTGCCCTGGCCTCTGGAGACGACCTCAACTGGGTCATCTCTCAGTAACAAATTACCTTCTGCAGCTAACCTGCCATAGTCACAGGCAAACCTCCAGCCTCATATCATGAATCCAAGATCTTAGACCCTGAAGTCCCCATTCTCTCAATCTTGTCTCGTACCATGACTGCTGCTGAACCAGCTTGCCCTGTGACTTCCTGTTAACCCTTTACCCCATCACGCCAACTCTTGATCTCCAGAATTTGCTTCTCTCCCAGTGTAGGCCCCATGGTCAGTCATTCCCCTGATGTTCTCATTAGCAGCTTCATTCTCTCTCACTCCCTTTATCCACGCTCACTTGTCAGCCTTTGACCTACACCCTTGCACCCATCTGCTATAGGTAGAATTGTGTTTCCTAAAAAAGGTAAGTTGTATCCCTAATCCCCAGTCCCTTAGAATCTGACCTTAGTTGGAAATAAGTTCTTTTACTGAGGTAATCAAATTTAAAATGAGATCATCAGGGTCAGTCTGATTTAATTTGCTGGTTTTTTTAGAGGGGAAGTTTGCACACACACACACAGAGGGAAGATGAGCTTGTGACTCTACAGGCCAAGGAACGCCAAGGCTTGCCGGCAAACACCAGAAGTTAGAAGTGGTAAGGACGATTCTCCCCTAGAGCCGATAGAGAAAGCTTGGTCCTGCAGACACCATCATTTCTGAATTCTTGCCTTCAGAACTGTTATTTTAAGCCACACTTTTTTGGTAGTTTGCTACCTCGGCCCTAGGAAACTGATAACACCACCATTCATTTTCTGTTAGATTCTGACTTACTGAATGTTGATACATAAAGTCATAATATTTGGCTGATTAGATTCTTCTGCAGAATGATGGCTGTTCTTTTCAACTCAGTAGTCCTTCCTTTAATTGACTCTCATTTTTACTTCCATAGCTTTTATATTCTGCATTAGCTTGAAGCCCTGCCCTCAGAACTACAAGCAGATGTTCTCTCCATCATTCTTCCTACTTTCAAATAATAGGTATCCCCACCTCCTTTCCAAGACTCTTCATTTGTGACCTTGGTCCATACCCGCCCACCTGTTCTACACCCTTGTAGCGTCTTGCAGCATCTCTGTTGATTTCTTCTTCTAAGTCTACAGTCTTATTCAAGACCTTATTCAAGGATTTTTAACAACAAAAAGGCATTTACCCTGCCATCAGTCAAGCTGTTATGCTATGTCTTCTTCCTTACGTCTCCAAACTTCTTAAAAGGGTATCTACACTTACTGGCTCATTGCTCGTTCATTAGATGCTGAGGATTGGGTCTACAGCTTTACCACGCTGCCACACAGCATGATCGTCAACTACAGTGATCTTTTTTACCCGCTTTTAAATGCTCTGCTCCATTTGGTGCCACTGACCACCCCTTAGAAGCTTGCTGTCTGTAGCAGCCATACTGTTTGTTCCAGCACTGCTTTTGCAAGCTCTCAAGTGTTTGGCATATGCTATGTACAAGGCACTACACTAAGTGCTATGGAGTTTACCACGATGAATATACTATAGATTCCACCCTCAAATAACTTAGATTCTAGTGAGGCTAACACATTCACCCCTGTCAACACAGAGCTGAAAGGTATCGTTAGACAAACAGTTAATGCATGTGGGAGTTCACAGGAAGATCACTTTAAGCCCAGAGATGGGAAGAGCTCTAATGAAGGGAAGTAATTGTCTGCTTTGTGCATTAATTAGTTACATATGAGTGCCTCAAGCTGCCCTGGGGTCCTCTTTTTTACAGAGGCTTATGCAGTGTGTTCATGAGAAAATATTTTAAATTAAGCTAAAATGAACAGTTCAGATTAAACTTGTTTGGCCCACATCCCGCACTTACCTTGGCCATAAAAAGGAAGAAAAAGGCAAAGTGGTAGAAAGAAGAGAGGAAAAAAAAATGATGAGGTACTGTGTGCCTCAGGGCTGTGTTGCCTTGGCACCCAACCTTGCATTTTCTTTTCCAACCTTCTTGTTGGCTGTGGAATCAGATAGATGTGCGAGAAGTTTGGTTTAGCTTCTACAAGAAATAGTCAGAGGTCTTGAAAATAAGTTGATTATGCCAGACACGGTGGCTCACGTCTGTAATCCCAGTACTTTGGGAGGCCGGGCAGAAGGATCGCTTGAGGTCAGGAGTTCAAGACCAGCCTGGCTAACATGGCAAAACCCTATCTCTACTAAAACTACAAAAGTTAGCTGGGCATAGTGGTGGGCACCTGTAATTCCAGCTACTTGGGAGGCTGAGGCAGTAGACTCAATTGAACCCAGGAGGCAGAGGTTGTGGTGAGCTGAGATTGAGCCACTGCACTCCAGTCTGCGCGACAGAGCAAGACTCCAAAAAAGTTGGTGAAAACCTTTTTTTCTACACTAAAAACAATTAGCTTTGACATTCGTTGTTGTCTTTGCTTTGCGTATCTTCCCTGGAAATATACTGCAGCATTCTGTTTTTTTTCTTTTTGCTGCAGCTATCTGATGAGCTTTGAAAAACCCTCTTTTTTAACCACTGAGGAGAGGAAAAAGCAGCTGTGGTGGAACACAGAACTTAGAATTAGGTATGAAAAACATTTCTAGAAGCTCATTGTGTCACTTAGGCCCCCCCAGGAAGCAGATCAGCATCGGAGTCAGAGGTAGCAGTGAAAGCAGTTTTGGGGGGGATAAAACCTGTGAAAAATGAATGAAGGTGGAATTAGGATTGGGTGGGGAAAGCCTTCAGGTGAAGGTCTTACATCTGCAAAAGGAAAGGGCGGAGGAAGCACCACCGCCTAGCCTCTGTTGCTTGGGAAGCGGGGAGACTTTTCAACACCCATCTAACCTATTGCCAGCAACACAGAGAACAACCTCCTTTGCTCCGGTAAGTCCTAGTCTACTACCAAACCTGGGGACACAGGGGCCTGCTCACTGGTGCCGTCTCCCAGTGCATTCCCGATGGCCTTGACAAGTGGTGTGCTACCTGGCCCTCCAGGGAATGTAGTCCTCTGCTGGGTCTTCTGGCTTCCTGTGATATATGTATCCACTCTGGAAGCCTGTCCTGAGACTTTTCTTCCTTTTCTCCTGGGTCTGCCAGGTGAATTTGGGTGTTTCAGTGTTTCTCAGTTCAGGCTATCCCTTTCTCCAGGCTTTTTTAATGAGCCATCATCACAGCAAGTCTGCAACACCCCCTGGAGTGTTAAACCCCTTAAGCGTTTTATGGATTCTGAATTAATTATTTAGAACTAATTGGTGAGATTGGCCCCAGACTTTAAACTCCACAGAGACAGGCACTCTGTGTATCTTGTTCATGATTGTGACCCAACACAGAGATCGGGCATTGAGGAGGGGGCTTATAAACATTTATTGAATGAATTTTTTTTTATTAGGTTGAAAGGAAAGTCTTCCAACTGAGGTATAATTCCCAGCAAGAAATACTGAGATGCTAGAAGCCATATGTCCTAAGCTGAGGGTTTAATGCCAACAAAAGCCTGGTTGGATTCCTACAAAGTGTAACATAAGCCAAAAATGACACTAGGAGGAAGGTTCATGGGAAAAAAATAGGGAGTGAGGATGGTGCGTCATATCAGAATTTTCTCTATGTATCTGTATCCCACTCACCTGCCTCAAAGCAGAGAGTTAGGAAATGATGAAGCTATAACATAAATCTTATCATTTCTATACCAATAATAAAAGCCACTATTGATCACTTATAGCCATGTGCCATATTACATTTTTGTATGCATGATCTTATTTAACCCACAAGAATATGACCATTATTACAGCTTTTCTTATATACAAGATAACAAGACTTAAAGAAGTGATTAAATCCCAGGGTTTCCCTCTGTGAGTTGGAGAGCCAAGGTCAAACCCGTATCTGACTCCTAAGGTGTACTCCCAAGCTTGGAAGATCACTGTCTCGTTAAGTTCCCCCTACAGCAAGACAGGAGACAGAAATTTGAGTGCAAGTACATTAGTTAGAGGTGATCTTATGAAAGCAGGTGAGGGAGGAAGAAATTGAGACAGGGAAGGAAGGAGAGCCAGTGAAGGGTGCATCACTGAGTAGATTGTGGGGACCTGCTCATTCCTGCTGTGAACCATTTGAGAGACTGTGGAGGGCACACCTCAGCAGTTTCCTCTGAGAGGCAAGGAAGCTAGCTAGGTATTTGCCCGTTCAGTCCATTCCCTCATTGGTTGGGAGCACTCCAGCCTACTCCTGGTGCAGCGCCATCACACTCCCATGATCAGGAAACACCTTCGGGCAGAGACCAGGAAGAACTTAGATTCTAGTGAGGCTGTCACATTCGCACCTGTCACGACACAGTTGAAAGGCGTCGTTAGAGAAACACCATCCGCTGGTGGAGAACTGCAGTGGTCCTCAACCCAGAGTGATTTTGTTTCCAGGGGATGTTTGGTAATGTCAAAGTATTTTTTATTACACCTGATGGGCTGCTATTATCAACTCATTCGTAGAGGTCAGGGATGCTGCTAAACATCTTACAGTGCACAGGACAATCCCTCACAACAAAAACTAAATGGTCCAAGACGTTAGTAGTGCCGACATTAGAAACCCTGGCCTAGGGTATCTGCATGGGGCACACACAGGACTTTTTCAGGGAATGCAGATGAGACTCAACAATGATATTTGTAGCAAATAGCTCATTTACAAGTGATATTCCAGGCTAGAAGAAAAACTAATAGTAGCTGTTTCTTGTCTAACTCTGAATATAAGTATAAAATATGCAGTGATGCAGAGTAGGCCATTATTCTGCCTAAATAAGGTCCATTAGGGAAAAGGACAAACGGTGATCTATATGATTTTGCTGTCTGGTTGTAACTGGAACAGGAGTTTTGAGTTACAAAATGCAGATGCTGTGAAGTGACCTTGCGTGAGTCAGTAGAAGGTGATTCCACTGGCACCCTGGGCATAGGTGAGAAAGAGATGGAGTGTAAAAAGGGCTCAGAGAGCTTTGGCTTTAGTGAGTCATTGAAGCAGAAAATGTGCTGTAGTTGTATTTTCGTGAACTTTTCAAACTCTGAAAAGAATCAATTTTTAAAATTTTGCTTTAGGAAATGGTTGGGAAGGAGTGCTTTTCAACAAAGGAAAATTGCCTTTTATTCTAAATAACAGCGTCTTAGCTTGAAAATAACCTCTTTTTTTTTTTTTTCTTTTGAGACAGGGTCTCACTATGTTGCCCAGGCTAGAGTGCAGTGGCTATTCACAGGCACGATCCCACTACTGATCAGCACAGGAGTTTTGACCTGCTCCATTTCCAGCCTGGGCTGTTTCACCCCTCCTTACGCAACCTGGTAGTCCCCTGCTCCTGGGAGGTCACCATATTGATGCCAAACTTTGTGCGAACACCTGATCAGCATAGCACACTACAGCCCAGACCTCCTGGGCTCAAGCGATCCTCCAGCCTCGGCCTCCCAAGTAGCTGGGACTACAGGCACGCGCCACCACACTGGGCAAAAATAACCACATATTCACTATTGATTTGGCCTTTTTGCTGATACTGCATACTGCCTTGAGGATGTTATCACCTGTGTGGTAACAGGGAAATCCAAACAAACGATGGTGCCAACGCTTCTGAGGTTGTGGCAGTAACCACCAGCATCTTTTGTTTAAAACAAAATCATTGCCTGGGCTACGTGTTTGTTATGTATGAAAGAGATTCCAGATCTGAGCTGGACATGTTCAGAAAACAAGAAGTTTATTCTTATAAAAAGCACCTGAAAATAAACTTCATTATGGATTTTAAATGCTGGATCAAGGACTATAGTGAAAATATATATAAGGGGCATTATAACCTCTGATGTATCCAGTGGTAGGAGGCTTGTTTGTTTTTTTTTTGTTTGTTTGTTTCCCATGATGCTTCATCTCTGCAGTTTGCAAAGGGAGGTCAGGGGTTTGTTTCGGGACATGTTACATTTGATTTAGGGTATTTTAAAGACTCCTATTGATGCTTCTTCAAACTTCTAATCCTTAAAACACCCTCCAAAGAGAATATGCCTATGATAGTAGGTAGAATAGACCATGAATGCCCATCACAAATGTCCTCCATTGACAGCATGCTGGGCCACTGCTGCTGGTGGGTGTTTCCCAGGCTCTGGCTCATTAGCAGTCATGCTCCCATGCTCCCACTGTGTGTGTGTGTGTGTGTGTGTGTGTGTGTGTGTGTGTGAGAGAGAGAGAGAGAGAGAGAGAGAGAGAGAGAGAGACTAGTCTCATTCTGTTGCCCAGGCTAGAGTGCAGTGGAACGATCTCGGCTCACTGCAACCTCAGTCTCCTGGGTTCAAGTGATCTGCCCGCCTCAGCCTCCCAAAGTGCTGGGATTACAGGCATAAGCCATCACACCTGGCCTTGCCCTCACGTTGATCACAAAAATAATATGTCATGTGGAGACCAGGAAGGTAGAGAAAAAGAGAGTGCTAGGTAAATGGTGGAGGTTGCAACTTAAAATAGGGTCGTTAGGGGAAGGCCTTCCTGAGAAAATGATATTTTAACAAAAACCCATATGGGTAAGATTGAAAACCATGGAATCACCTGGAGAAAAAGCATGTCCAGCAAAGGAAATAGCACAAAGGCCTTGAGATAAAAGGCTGAATGCCTGAGGAGTAGCAAGGAGGCCAGTGTGGCTGGAGCTGAATGTATAAGATGGAGAGAAGTGGGAAATGAAGTCAGAGAGAAGGGGTAGAGGGGGCATGGGTTGTGTAAACCTTCTTAGCACATCAGTAAGGATACTGGCGTTTACTCTAAGATAAGAACTTACTCGAAGGCTTTGAGCATGGGTGGCATGATCTGACTTAACATTTTTAGAGGATTACTGTACTGTAGCTGTGATATGGAGAATAACCTAGAAGGGCAAAGATAGGAGATAGGAAGGTCGATTAGGATGCTACTGCAATAAACCAGGAGAGAAATGATTGACTTGGACAAGGGTAGTAACCATGAATGTGGGCAGAAGGTATCGGACTGATGTATTTTGAAGGTCAAGCCAGCAGTACTTGCTAGCCAGCTGATTTGCTGATAGGCCAAAATTTTTTATCTAAACAACAAGAATATTTATTTGCCATTTACTGAGGTAGAAAAGCCTAGGGGAGAAGCAGTTTGCAAAGGGAGATCAGGGGTTTGTTTCAGGATATGTTACATTTGATTTAGGGTATTTTAAAGACTCCTATTGGACATCCACATGGAGATTTTAATGGGCACTGGACATATTAATTTGGAGATAAGAGGTGATGTACAGGCTGCAGATGTGACTATAAAAATCATCAGTTTGCTTGTGGGATTTAAATCCCTGAGGCTGCATTAAAGCAGCATGCATTTCTGGTTTTAGTGGGAACAGACTGAGCCATGAAGTAGAGCTGTGTCTGTTGATGTATGGAGAAATCTCCCTGTGAATCAAGCCTCAGAAGCCCTGCTCCACCATCTGTGAAAACATTGCCAGTAACCCTTAGAGAAGTATCCAGAAGAACTGCTCATATTAAAGGAACTGGATATGAGCAAAACTGTGTATATGGCTCTGGTAAATTTCCAAGACATACAATATAAGATCAAAGAGGAAATAATGATCTGGAATTATGCAAGCGACCAAGAATTCATGAGTCAGGAATGTGTTTAAAAAGCATTGTAAGGATATAGAAAATCATCCAGAGGCTGGGCGTGGTGGCTCTCGCCTGTAATCCAGCACTTTGGGAGGTTGAGCTGGGTGGATCATGAGGTCAAGAGATCAAGAGTATTCTGGCCAACATGGTTAAACCCCGTCTTTACTAAAAATACAAAAATTAGCTGGGCATGGTGGTGCACGCTTGTAGTTCCCAGCTGCTCAGGGGGCTGAGGTGGGAGAATCACTTGAATCAGGGAAGTTGGATGCTGCAGTGAGCCAAGATTACGCCACTGCACTCCAGCCTGGGCAAGAGAGCAAGACTCTGTCTCAAAAAGAAAAAGAGATAATCATCCAGAATGAGCAGTATAATTAAGAAGAGAGAAAATATGGTCACAGGACCTCATCAGACCTTTGTTGATTTGCTCAGAAGACAGGAAAAAAGAAACTGAAGGAAAGCTGCCACCGACTTTCCCCCCTCCACGGTGCCTAGCTGGGGAAAGAAGGAGATGTAAACAACAGAGCAGGGTTCAGGTAGGGTGACTAGTCCTCACTGGTTCCCAGGGACTGAGGGGTTTTCTGAGACACAGGACTTTCAGTGCTGAAATCAGGGCAGTCCTGGGCAAACCAAGATAGTTGGCCGCCCTGGCTTCAGGCCAGAAGGAAGGCTTCCTGGAACTGAACAATTTGGCCGTGAAAGAGAAAACAACTTATTTACTATTTAATTTGAGTCTGATAGATAAAATTAAAATCTGTAAGTGATGATTTCCCACCCTGAGTGCTCACATGTTTAACCCTTTAATTTCTGGAAGGATTTCAGAATCCCTCTTAGCAAGTAGCGATTTCTGGTAGGACCGTTCAATACCCTCCCCATGGTCTGGAGGGTTTGGAGGGGAAATGTAAGATCAAAAGGAGTGGATATGACACACAAAGGGTATCATAATGACTCAGGACAGGCTGCAGTAGTCTTTCGAGGCTAAAGGACCATCTCTGCTGACAGGCAGGGCCAGGTCCTGGAGGTCTCTATTGAGAACCTTATGGGGATGTTTTCTGTGGCCACATGGGGGAAACTGAAGTGCCAGGGCCTCCCTGTCCACACGCTGCCATTGTAAGCAGTCTGTGCACCTTAACATATGTTGATCTTGCTCTCTGCTGAGCTGCCGTGTGAGCTCTTGCCTCTGTCTGGAATTTACTTTCTGTCCAACCAGTGCACACATGCGCATGTGCGTGCACACACACACACACACACACACACACTCCAGAGCTCAGCCGAGACATCATTTGTGGTACTTTTCCTGTGGTCACCTAAGCTGGCTCTTGAATTTTAGGAGCCTCGTCACAATGTGGTATCATTGCCTTTACTGGCCTGTCTTCCCCCAATCAGTCAGGGCAGCAGTTAAGTATTGTTCGCCTTTAAATCCCACAATATAATCCACTGCTGGGTACAGGGTAAAGGTGCAATAATCCTTTGGATGACAGAGAGGAAATCCTCCTTTTGTTAGATAGTCTTTGCTACATATATAATCACTTTTTCCAAACAACTTTTAGTTCCTGGGTATGAGTCAAATCTATAACATATTATGTTATTTAGATTGAGGATCTTCTTTAATAGAGAGCAAGGAACTAAGAGAAAGATAAGGTACTGAGCACAGTCACTGAATATGACAGGTTCTGGTCTGGTCTATTTTTCTTTTCTTTCTTTCTTCATTTTTTTTTTTTTTAAGAGACAGTCTCTCTCTGTTGCCCTGGCTGGAGTGCAGTGGCACAATCACGGTTTACTACAGCCTTGAACTTCTGGACTCAGGTGATTCTCCCACCTTGGCCTCCCAAATTGCAGGGATTACAGGCTTGTACCACTGCACCCAGCTATCCTTTTTCTTTTCAAGCAATAATTTTAATTGTTCCTTCCCTTCACCTCCCAGTTTCTGTCCTTAGACTCTCACACCCTCTAGGGCTTGGCTGTAAAAGTTAATGAGGTGGCAGTTGCAAACATTAGCAAGACCCTTTCGGCAGTTTGCCAAAAGCCAGGGAGCCCATCTTGAAAAGAACATCGTCACCCCTGCTGTCATGCCCTGGCTGCCCAGCGTTCTACGTGAGTGGTAAAGCCCGACTCAGGAACACAAAACAAAAGAAAGCACAGCACACACAGGAACTTTTGCCACTTTTGTATTTTATTGTGGAACTGAGTTTTGTTTGTTTTGTTTTTTTTTTTTCCTTTACATCAAATATCCTCAATGGAAGAGGGGATATTGCACACAAATATCATAAAAGCACTACATATTACTTTCACTGGAAACTAATTTTCTACATTAGATATGACTGGATAGGATAGAAGTGATGCAGGATTATAAGACATAATACCATACACAGCTGCAGACTGACACAAACACCATTCAGAACAAGAGAGAGGAGTGTGAAGTGCTTCTCAGCCGGGCTCAAGACCACTTCTTCCCAGTGCTGGGAAGAGGGGCTGCATGCAGTGTAGGAAAAGCGTGTCTCTGAACTGCCACAGGGTGTTCTTGTAAGGGCAGCCCGGTCTCGATGCCACTTCTCCGTGGCTCCCGTTTTGGGGAGCTCCAAACAAGTGCAGAGAAGCTGCTTATTTTTTCCCTTCCTTTTCAGTTTTTGATGCTGCCTTTAAAAATTAACTTCATGAAGTCACAGATTTTTTTAACAGTAAATAGTTTTAATACCAGGTGAATAACCTAATTGCTTTCAAAGAAATGCTCATCCCTAGGCTGCTTTTGGTATATTGTTCAGTTGGTTAAAAGATAAAAGCTTACGGTTCCTTTCAAATGGAAACAGGATCTTTTCTTCTAAATCCGAAGAAAAAAAAAAAAAAAAAAAAAAAAAGTTATTATCCTAACTCACAATATCATTACTGAGCAGGAACCTCCTGTGACAGGTGACTAAAGAGAGGCAAGAAAAGCAATTTCAAAATTGTAGAGCAGCTCCTAAGAGCTGAAATTTGGTAACAGAGGGAAAATGAAAGGTGGTAAGATTTCCATTAGCAAATGATTAAATCTTAATTAAATGAGTATTGGAAAGCTCCTAGACTGCGTAAGCTATTGGAGACACTTAAAACATTCATATACACTGGGGAAACCATTCACTATGATATGTAACGTTAAGAAAAAAATTTTTTTGAACTCCATGGAAAATGGTGTTGGGGGGGGAAGGGGAAGTTAGTCACTGTATCCAGTCCCACCACAAGACTGAGAAAGCATGCACAGGGCTCGGGGTTTTGAGAAAGGGGACAGAATTGGTTAAAATTGAAAATGGAGGATCATCTCTAACATTTAGTCTCTGTAGAATTTTGTTTAAGAATACTACCAAAAAGGTCATGATCATGAGTGCTATCTCGATGGAATCCCATCACTTAAACAGAGTGTAAATTCCTTCCACTCAAATCTTCAATCTATACAACTGAATTAAGTAATCAGTATGAACAAAGCTCCTAGAAGTCTGTGTCGATCTTTTGCTCTTACCATGAAGGTACATTGTGATGGCTGTAACTAAACTAATCGTGTATTTATGGAACTAGCAAAATTAGGTTAGTCATACAGGCAGGAAAGGTGTCTGGAAGGACAGGAGCAAGCTGTAATGCAAATATTGGTTTTCTTGGTATACTCAGGCTCTGTGGTCATCATTGAGAACAATGGATGGAGAAAGGTACTGATAGATTTCATAGGAAAAAGAGCCAGCTGACTAGTGACAGTTTTTATATATTTTTCCCATTAAATCCCATAGCAAAAAAAAAAAAAAAAAAAAAAAAAAAAAAGAGCGAGAGAGAGAGAGAGAAAGAAAGGGAGGAGCGTGGATTGGTTGTAACTGAAGACTGGCTATAATTCTCCTAAAATGTTTATAGTTTTTAAAGTAAAATAATATACATGTTAAATACATTTAATTTGGGAAATTGGAAAATAACTTCATCTTCTGTCAAAGAAAAATCAACCAGAGGTCTGGATTTGGCAAGAGGCTAAAAATCTGGTTTTCTTCCCATGCATTATGTAGACCAACTCAATTTAAGAGCTAACCATTAAATAATTATCTTGAGTATCTCAGGTTGTCTTATACAATAGGTTTGAAATAGATGAGTTGATACTCAATGAAATTCATTTGCGTCACAATGACTTCCATCATGTGTTAATTTTTTGTACCCTTAATATGTTATTTTTCAAGGACTTGAAAGAAGTGGGGTAATAAATAAAAGCTGCATTTCTAGAGAAGCCTAACAAAAATAGAATATTAATTTCCTTTAAAAAATTAAACATTTGAAAAATGTAATTCACAGCATTAAGTAGACTGCACAGGTCCTTAGTGAAAGGACCCTGAAGAAGTATTTTTTTAAACCCTCATCGTAGTTAGCAGTGCAAAACACACACTTATCAGACAAAAATAAACTAAAATGTTAATTTTGAAATAAATAACTAACATAGAAAATAAAATGAGGTCATTGTTCTCTACTCCATAGATCTTAGAGTCTGTAGGAAGTGTAACGTGACAGAGCACAGCACAGTTGTCACAGAGAAGTTTGCCGCATCTGAACACTGGGTGCATTGATCTGCAACTTGAACTTGATGTCAGTTTTAATCATGATCTGGCTTCCCAGGTTCACAGTCCAATGATGACAATGATGGAAATTTTCTCTAAACTCTACATGAACCGTAGGAGTTGAGAATTCACTTGTTTTCAATGTATTGTTTCTTTTATTTTATTTTTTTCCAGAAAAGAAAATCCCAAAGCAAATTTGTGCTAGCTTTGAACTTGGCTCTTTTACCTCATGGTTGAAGATCTTGAAAGAAGTATGTAGGATACCACTGGGTGATGTACTTGTCAAGGCCCTGAAAAGTAGCCTACCATGCCATTCTCCCCACTCTCAAGAAGCACATATTCAGATTTTTATGTTATGGGAATCAAGGGGTGGGAGGTATCAATATTCCTGGTAGTTATGGGTTTTTAATAAATATCATTACTGCAATATCAGACTTCAATCTTGCCAAAACTTCAAAAAACATTATTCAATTTTTGTCTTACAAAACACTTAAAAAGAAAAAAAAAGACTATCACTTGAGAATTTTCTTTGCAATTTCCTGTAAATGAAAACATTTGTTAAAAAGTTCATCTATGAAAAGTTCTCACGTATCTTAAAAAAAAATTCTTCTGTACACTTGTTCCCATAATTATCTTGAAATTAATGGAAAATTTAAAAAGCCAATGTAAGACAAAGGAAGGAAATACTGTACACTTGCTGAGAACCTCTTCCACCGTAAGATTCACTGTTTTCCCAGTTCTGATCATAGAAGCCATTTCAGTCTTGAACTTGCAGTAGTAAAGAAGCTGTGAAAGGCACAACCTGTTTGAGAGGCCACAGGTGCACGGAAGTGGGATTCAACACACATGACTCAGCATCAAACTGTTGGACCAATCAGATCAGCTTCTAGTACCCCCACACACGCTCACCCACGTGCTCCTTTAAGTATCTATAATCCTATATGGATGTTTTATAAACTTGCTGTCTCACGTTAAAAAATAAGTGCATCAAGTATCTTTGTACATTCAAGTCACTTCCTAAGGCAAATTGTCTACCATATGTACTCCCAACTGCTTTGGTATTTGCTTCAGTTAATCGGGGTGGACTTGGGTGTTGCTGCATGCAGGTGAATCGACTGAAGAGTGGACTACGTGGGTGGACAAATGCTGGGAGCATGCCTTAGATCAATCTACTTGTGTGTTTAGAGTCTGAGAGTTCTGAATGGGGCCCAAACCACTTGCATGGCCAGTCTATACTCACTACATCATGTCAGTGTGCAGGCTTCAAACTGAAGGAGCCTAATTAAGATGTGAAAGTATCACATGCCCTCATAACAAATTTTCTTCTTTTTACTTTCTTCTAGACAACTTGTTTTAGAAAATTAAGACTCTTTTTGATGACTCAGACTGACAAAAAACGGAAAACTTTGCCTATGTAGACTGAAGAATGCCTACTGCCTGGGAAAATGCAGACCTAATTGTTGGTTATTTTCTCCTCCTTACCCCACCCTGCTCTCTCTTTTTCTCTCTGGGTATCTCACCAGAACTCTCTGTCATTACATCTCCTTCTCTTGCATTCCTTTTCTTTCTCATTCTTTCTCTCTCTCTCCTGCGTTCTCTTTGTGCTCTCACTCTCTCTCACTCTCTCCTGCGCGCTCTCTCTCTCTCTAAGACAAATGCCTCTACCTAGCAGAAGTCAGTTGGGTTGGCTAGTGCATGGTTTCCAAATGTTCAGCAGAGATGAACTGGGGTAGGTAATTTCGCAGGAACTTGAACCCTATTGTGGGAATACTGTTACTTCCCTTAGCAATCAGCAAAAACTGAGAAATTTAGTGACTTGCATCACCATGACACAGTATAGCATTTGGCAGGTAATTGTTCAGCGACTTAACTAGATGAATTGACTTTTTAGAAAAGGTGATTTCAAATTGAAGAATTTCTGGAAACAAAGTTCAGATCCTGTGGTGTGGCTGGCCTTGGTTTTTACAGTTCAATCTTGCATGCAGGGAAGGATTCATCTTGCATAACCACTGTGCTGCTGCTTGCTAAAACCATGATGTTGAGGTCTTGCTGTTTCTCATGGGTCTCCTGGTACCATTCCCTCATCACTTCTGAGTCATGAGTTGGTATCAGTGTCACCTGTGGGTAGAGAAGAAAATAGCTATTTAAGGGCAGAAACAGAAACCATATGAAAAAAATTGAATAGCAACGCATTAGATCACTGGAAGAAGGGAAATGAGAGAAAAATTTTCTGTCTTCCTCAGGAAATGCAAAGGACTTTTCAACATATATTTTCCAGGAGCCAGATAAAGCTGCAAAGAAAAGCTATTGTTTCTAAGGGAAGTTGAAGGCTAGAACCAAAAGCAACTAATCACTTGTCAATTAGTTCATCTACATCCACTGTCAGTTTCTCAGTTCTTTACTGTTCAGAAAACTGCTTCTGTTAGGGTACAATTTCTTGTATTTCCTTTAACACAACTGGTAAGTTTTGCATAAAAGGTACTGCATATTTCATCCAAAGAGTTTTATCAAGCACTTTAAAGCCCTCAAAAGCCCACTCATTGTGCGTAACATTTTGTCCTGAGAATAAAGATATGCACCTTTATGTGTGTGGTTGGGGATAGAGGTATGGGGTGGGTAGGGAATATCCTGAATAGTATAAATTCCATCTAGTATTCAGTAAGAAGCCACTGGGTGGGTGCCTCTCATTAGATTTCATGTGATTAAATAACAAGTAATTCTATATAATAACAAGCACAGTTTACTAGGTAATTCTGTACAGAACCACAAATAAAACTTAATAAGCAAAGATCACAGCTGAATTAATAATGACTAGTTCTAAGAGTCATTTAAGCCCAGGAGTTCGAGACCAGTCTGGGCAACATAGCGAGACCTTGTCTCTAAATGAATAAGGGATGGTCTGTGGTCAGGCACAATGTCTTGGAGTTGGGAGTGTCCTGTAAGGGACTCTATTCAGCAATGCTCCTACTGTGGAATTTCACATGGACAGCTTGTTTTCTAAATGGCCATATTCCTAGCTGCAGTCTACTCATAAAACACAAAGGAAGAAAGGCAATTCCTCAGCGGCTCTCAAATGGAAATATGACTGCTTTGATTCACACACACAATACTCTCGGCACACTGGAGGGACAATTAATCTTGGGCCCATTTTGCGAATAAACGGTTTCTGCTTTAGTTAAGGTGGCTTTTCTCCAAAGCTATGGTTGGTGGTGGTGCCAAGAATATTATTTCAGACTACCTACTGTGTGTTAAACTGACTTTGTTCTCAGGATATTTCACATGTGGCAGACAGAGGAGACACCTCCTGTGGATCCACAACCATCTACATGAGGTGCCTCTTTAAACAAGGCTCTGTCCCGTTGCCTCTGGACACAGCTCGATCTGTGGTGCAGACACTGTTGAGGAGCTCTCACCTGCATGTTGCTGCCCCACTGAGCCTTTCCTTCCAACAAGGCATCCAGGACAGCCCGGCTGGGCTCCTCAGCAGCAGGGTCATTCCCACTCACCACGTAGTAGGACGACCGCACTCTCTTGAAAAATTCCACATCAACGTTCTTACTATTGCTGTGGTTAGGAATGTAGCACAGGTCCAAATACACAGGGAGGCCCGGAGGCACTGTGGAGGATTTGGTCGTCTTGGTGGTTCCCGGTCCTTGGATAAATACACAAAGACAAAGCAAGGTCATAGCAAGGCGAAGAGACCATACATCCGGCACACCTTCCCTTCTCTATCATACCTTCCCTACTCAATCACAAGCAGGTCCTCTGGGACATGCAAAGAGGTGACAGCATTTCCATCTTCCTGGTAATCTCCCAAGGGCATTTATACTAGCAATGTGACAAAACGTAACAAGGTTGTTTACCATCTCAATAGCAAAAATGAAGAATGGGATGGTTTCCCTTTGTGGACAACCACCATTAGGAAGCAAGAAGAATCTGAAGGCCTTTCCCAAGAAGGCACTAGATGTAATGGCCCTCCTAAAGAAGCTGCTAATGTGCTTTTTTATTTGATAAGTGATCTAAGAAGTAGATTTTAACAGTCAAAAGAAAACTTCTGGATTTGGCAAAACATAGCTAAGTGATCTTAGTAATCGACTTTAGGGTCTTGTTTGATAGCAATTTTGTCCATAGCTGGATATTATGCCCTAACATTCTACCTAGTAAATAGTTTTGATCTTAACCCCATATAATTTCCAAGGCCTTCAGCACCTCAATCTCATTGGTACACTGATGAAACACTGTATTCTCTCTCCTTAGCACAGTATTCTGAAAAGTGATATTTCTTTCCTTAGACAAGGCTGGATGCCAAACTTGGGCAAAGGAAGGTTCAGAAAGACTAGGCTTTCTCTAACTAATCAGGACATATCAGACTGCAACCAAAACCCTCAGTCAAATCACAGAGGCCTGGGAAAACTTGTTCCAGTTGGGAAGTTTAAAGCTTTTGAAACATTAATAGAACTGGCATTTTGAGGCAGTGGTTCTTCAGCCTGACCACATAATTACAATCACCTCGGATTCTAATTAGAATCACCTCGGATGCTTAATATTGACACCCAGGCCTCATTCTCCAGAATCTGACGACTTAAGGGAGCTTGGGTTGGGGCCTGGCACCGCTGTCTTTAAAAACCACCCCAGGCGATTCCAATATGCAGCTAGTTTCATTGCTGTAAAGCCAATTAAAACACCAGTTAGATTCTATATGCTTAATCCTCTTTCTCCATAGGATATTTAAAGACTAGCATCCCAGATTCCAAAACACCAGCTAATTCTATCAACTGTCCAGTTTTATTTTTAGAGGGGTAAGGAAGTGGTGAGAATCAGCCAAAGTAATAATTGGATAAACGGATTCATTCTATAAATAGATCAATAGGTTATTTTAATGAATCTGAGCTGAAAGCCCTCAAGATATCCAATGGCGGCCTCCTAAAGAATTCTGACCTGTAGAAGTTTGTGAGTTACAGTTCTTCCAGGAATTAAACATGTCTGCAACGTCCCCCGTACTCTAAATCATTACCATTAACAGCAAATGAATATTGCTCATAGAAGCACAAGCTTACAAAACTGCTCAAAGTTGGCCCCAGTTTGTTTTAAAAGTCAATTAGTAGTGCAACTTTGCCTTTTTAGAAATCTAAAAAGGAATCTCCAAAATAAATGAAAATTAGCTTATTTTCACTTATTACTTTGCCTTTAAATTATCCCTTTAAGCGTCCAAAAAAAGTTTTTTTAAAAATCAGTTGTGTGGGCTAGGGTGTATATGTTCTGGCAAATTTCAGTTGGTTTTATCTGTTTAAATGGATTTCATGTTTTCTCCTAAGTGCAGTTCCATTGTCAGCTCTTTCAGATGAGGGTTAATTATCTGGTGGTTTTTTATTCATTTTAAACATGAAAAAATTCCAGTTTTTTTCTTAATGCATGTAAAAAGGCCAAATGCGCTGAGAACCGAGTCTTAAAATTGATACTCCATGTTGTTTAAAGTAAAAATTTGCAGTTGTAACAAATGTATCCTAAAGTGTGCTGAATTGGAGAGCTCCAAAGACTACTCTCAGATTTTCTCTAATAAATCAGGGCAATGTTATTTAAATTACGTTGTGCCTTACATGTTTGGGTCCGTTTATATTACTTTGTGAAGTGTAATCTAAAATCTCTGAACAATTATCTAAAGCAAATAATGTCTGAATGCCAATCCTTGTGATTGATGTGAAGCAACAAAATGAAGCAATCCTGCCAGAGACCAGTTACATCAAAAGCCCAGGTCACTGCTGAAAACCTGACAAATCTGGAAATCATGATCAAAACATGATCAAAAATCACGGATATCTGCTCTTGCCAAGTGGAATTTCATTTGCTTGTTTATTTATTTTATTTATTTATTTGCTTACTTACTTTTGAGAGACAGGGTCTTGCTCTGTCACCCAGGCTTGGAGTGCAGTAATACATACAATTATGGCTCACCACAGCTTTGACCTCTTGGGCTGAAGTGATCCTCCTGCCTCAGCCTCCCAAGTAGCTAATACTATAAGCATGTGCCACCTCACCCAGCTGATTAAAAAACTTTTTTTTCTTTTGTAGAGACGAGGTCTTGCTATGTTGCACAGCCTGTCTCAACCTCCTGGGCTGAAGCTAATCTCCCACCTCAACCCAAAGTGCTGAAATTACAGGCATGAGGCAATGCACCCAGCCTCCAAGTGGAATTTTAATCTGAAATAGCATCGGGTCTCTACTAATGAGGCCACAGGGTAAGAGAAAGGTAAGAAAAGAGCCGTCAATGTTTTTCTCTCAATTTTCACTGGGTACTCGCTGGTCAACTGAAATTATAGTATTTTTTGGTTGACAAGAAAATAGAACACTGCCTTTAGTGAGGATCTATCTCCAACTTGGTGATGTTTTAAATGAAAATGTTAAAATTTTTAATTTTAGAATTTAATTTTTTTAAAAAAAGACTCTAAATCTTGGGTCTAGATTGGTCATTCCATTCTTGGTGTGAAATCTCTGGTTCTCCTTAGGCCTTTGGGAGCTCCTAGCCTGTGTTACCCTGCTGGATGCTGGGGCCAGCATGGCTGAAACCAGTCTTCCAGAAGCACTTGAAAGACACATCCTTGATTCTGAAGATTTAGAACAGGGCTGCAAGTTGCTGTGTTCCAAAATGGCACAAAATCAGGAATCCCATGTGATTAATCACAGCTGCTATGAGCCATACACTGAGGTATTTCCAAGCCTTAAGGCCACACTGGACTGAGATATATACCTTTGGGCAGAGAAGAAGAGTAAAGGGAAGGTAAAGCATCAATTGTGCTCCCTTATCTTCCCAGTACTAAGCCAAACAGGGTAATATAAAGTCTGCAAATGCAAGTAGGATGGTTGTGGCCTATGTCAGTGCCCAGCCTTCTCAACCTACCTGCAGTGGCGGTCTTCGCCGACTTGGATGCAGAGGCATTGGCGGCATTCTTGGTCTCCTTGTCTTTCTCTTCCCCGCGTGCAGCTTTGACCTCAGGAGTGGTGGTAGGTTTTGCTGCCTTTTCCACAGATTCTTTCTTCTTAGGAGAAGCCACCCTGGACACCTTATCTGAGGATTCTTTTAAGCCCCCTGGTTTTGGTGAAGCTGCCAAGGGCTTAGACTTCCCATCACTCTTTTTGACAGGTGAAGATGACTTGGTCTTTGTACCTGGCTTTTTGGTTTTGGTCTTCTCTTTCAGATCTTTCTTTAGAGCTTTGCCCAGGTTCTGCTCAATGGCCAAGGCCTCTGGGTCTACCATGGACACATCAGGGTGGCGTGGCGAAGGGCTGCGGTCTTGCACGGGTGCTGGAGGTGGGTCCATGTGTTTGTACGTGACAGTTTTGTCTGTGGGAATGGTTTCTGACTCATCTTCAGAGTCGATGTTGGCATCAGCCGTGATGGAGGGGCACTCTTCAGTCTCCGGGGGAACATCAGAGTCTGTCTGGGATGGGGCCGACTCACTGACTGAGGTGGGAGGGGTTTCATCACACTGTCGGCCCTGTTGCTTTCCTCCTGGAGGTGGTGGGGCTCCCCCTGATTGAGTGAGGGGCTTTTCAGATTCTTCAGTGGGCTCTTCACTGGCAAACCACTCAAGAGGATTGGGATTAATGAAGGAAGGTGAAAGCTCTGTCTTAGGGTGCTTATATTCACAGGAGGACACGAGGCATAAATCGACATCCTGGCGGGCTTCTGACGGGGACTTCTTTTCCGCACTGTAGCATAGGTCTGAAGTCTCATAGGAATACGTGGATGCCTGAGGGGTTCCAGTGATTTTCTCTGTAGTCTCGTAGCAGTATGTGGAAGCATCGGGGGTTCGTGTCGTCTTTGTAGATGTCTCATAGGAGTAACTTTCAGACTCAGGGTAACTGGTAATTTTCTCAGTGGTCTCATAAGAGTAGCTGGGGTCCCCGAGTGTGTGGCCACCATCCTCAGAGTCATCATAGCCATTGCTGATGTCATCCAGAAGCCTTCTAGACCTCTCAGTCTTTTCATAGCTGTAACCACTCATTTCGGGGGGGCTGGTGGTCTTTTCACTTATCTCATATGAATATCCACCCTCTTCAGGGGTCCGTGTGGTCTTCTCAATAATTTCATAGGAATAGTCACCATCTTCAGGGGTCTTGGTGGTTTTCCCAATGGTCTCATAGGAGTAGCCACTGTCACTTGGGGACTTTGTGGTTCTCTCTGTCTTCTCATAGTAATAGCCGCCCACATCTGAGGTCCGGGTGGTCTTCTCATAAGACTCATAGTCGTAATCTTCTTCATCTGAGGACCTGGTTGTTTTCTCAGGCTTTTGATAGGCATAGCTAAAGTCACCAGGTGTCTTCCCTCCACTGTCCTCCATGCCAGGTGTGGCCAAATCTCTATTCAAGGCTAGATGGTGTTGCATTGTATCGAATAACACTGAGGCACGGAAGCCATAGGGCTCTGTGGATGCTGCATCTATTGGTGGAGAAGAGGAAGTGTGGCAAGCTGCTGTTTTCTCTTTGACTGCAGAGGTAGAATCTGAAAAAGTAGGTGAATATAAAGGAGAGGACTCTCGTGGGGTGAGTGGAGAGATATCAGATTTTGGAGAAAGCTTCTCTCCTTCCAGACTTCGCACTTTTTCAGAGGTGAGTGAGGCATATAAGGACATATCTCTGGGAGGAGCAACATCAGATAGAGTATCTTCTTGGAGAGGAGAAGCGATCTGAGACGGGGTATGAGCAGAAGAGGTGGATGGGGAGGCCTCTACCTGAGATACTGAGATGAGCTCAGAAAGATCATTATCTTGGGTGTAGGACGGTTCCTCCATAGGCGGTATCTTATGTGATAAACTGGAGTCCTGCATGTCAGAAGGACTGTAGTCCACTTCAGTTGGCCCATTTTCAGTGATGTGAAGCACACCTGCACCCACTGTAGGGTGATCTGGAGACTGTCGACTGAAGTCCATAGCAAGGGAGTGCTCAGGAGATTCTTGGCCAAATTCAATAGACATTGAGGACTGTTCAGATCTGTGATCTTGAACTGGTGTCCTGGACTTTGCAGTTTTAGGGGAGAAGTCTGGTGGAGAAATCGACATCGGTCTTGGGCATTCTTCTTTAGATGGAGACATTTCTGTTTCCTGGAATGTGGTAGGTGTTTGCACAACAGACACAGAAAGGGAATCATCCACTTCTGTGGAATGTGGGGAGCCAACCTCAGCATGCAGAGAAGGAGACACATCATCTGTTGTTGGCTCTGGAAATGAGCTCGTAGCCACTGAGGCTGTGGACACTGAGGCCACACCTTCCATATGAGAGTATGTATCTTCTGCTACTCCCTCATCAACAGGAGTAGCTGACTTGTCCGAGACAGTCCCTTCGGAAATGGACATCTTAGTGTCTTCTTTAAGAGATCCAAACTGACTGACATCTATTTGTGTTGGAGAAACCTCTCCTAATTTCCTTTCATCCAGAGCTAGTGCTGGTTGAGCACTCATGGCCTCACCATCATCAATTTTCTTTTCTTGGCCAAAGTCTTCCTTTATTGGTACAAAGTCTGTGCCTTTCCCTTCCTGTTTGTCTTGGTAAAGACTAGTAGAAGTCATTTCAGAAACTGGACTTATTTGGTCTGGAGAGCCTTGTTTTCCACTCTTTTCTTCAAAGGGGCTTTCAGCACCTCTACCAGAAGCCTTGCCATCAGCACTTAGAAAACTTTCATAGGCAGACTCAGATCCAATGAGGGGTGGGCTGCGTAAAGGAGACAAAACTTTTTCAATAGGAGACTCTGAGTCAGGCACGGGCTCATCCATGGGGCTTACGGAAGCCCTTTCATTCTCATCTTTGGCATCACTGAATTCAAAACTCACTGGAACTGCTGGTGGTTTTTCAATGACTTCTGTAGGGAGGTGACTGGATTTCTCCTCAGTGGGAGATTGGTAGTAAGGTGTGTGACCAGCACTGCCAGTCACAGACTGAGATGGTGACACCACTTCCAGAGTCTTGTCCTCAGGACTGGCACAATGTTCTTCAACTACTTCTTGGGTCACCTCAGGAGACACCGGGGCTACTTCTGCCTCTGCAGAGACTTTAATCTCATTGGGCGTCAGAGAGAAGTTCACACTACGTTCACCCAGGGGGGTCTTTTCTATGGGTGATGGTGGAGACGGACTCAGGGATGGGCTCTTTGATGGGCTGAGCTTTTCACCTGAAACTGCTGAGATGGCATCTTTGATGTCCAGTGTAGGGCTGGCTTTCACTTCAGGGCAGTAAGCATCACGGAGAGCCGATCTGCTGAATTTGTCTTCCTCCATGGAAGAGGGTGGTGATATGGTAGAGGCTGAAGCATTGTAATCCTTACCATCAGTGGCATCTGTTTTTGATCCTTCAGAAAATCCATTGAGCGGTGTAACAGCAGCAGGTTTGGAGTATTCCTGAGAATACAATGAAGACTCATATTTGGTGATATTTACAAATTCCTGAGATGGGGACTCAGTCTCTTCGTTGTTGGTCTCATCACTCATCACGTCTCGAGGGGTAGACATCTCATCCATGGGGGTGGGCTCACTGGATATCTCAATAGTAGACTGAGTGTAGCCAGAGGTGGCAGTGAATTCCTCAGGCTGGTCTTCTCGATTCTCCTCGTCAGAAGCGGTAGCCTCGCTCTCTGAACCTCCAGGTAAAGTCTCATCGTGAATTGAAGATGCAGGTTCTCGGCCAGGAGACTGGGATCCTGGTTGCTTGGTTGGTGTGGTGAGGAATCCATACTGCTCCTCGGCACCGCCAGCCTCTGCAGCCTTGTCGACCACAGCCATCACGTAGTCTTCAGCTTCTATTTTTTCTGGCTCATATTCCTCCTCTCTGGCATCTTCAGCTTTGTCCTCCTCATCAGCCTCCTCCTCAGATTGTTCAGCCTCTCCTTTCTCAATGGCCTCATCCATGTCTTCTTCGGCTCGGTCATCCCCACTGGCCACAGATTCCCTCTTCTCCCTTATGTATGCATCAGCCTCCGCCTTGGCACTTTCCTCATCCTCAGTGGGGCTGTGCTTGGAGGTGCTCACACACACATGTTCCTCCCCGTCCTCTTCTGGCTCCTCAGCCTCCTCAGTTTCTGCCTTCTCTTCATAGTCTCCAGTCTCTGAGGATTCTTCAAAACCAGCTCCTTCATCTTCAAATTTTTCAATGTCGTCTACTCCCGGCTTCTCGACAGGCTCCAGCTCCTCAGGTGTCTGTTCACATTCGCCCTCCCCTTCAGTGGTGGTGATTCCCTCATCTGGGGACTCGGCAGAACCTTTGGTGACTTCTATCTCCTTCTGGATGATGTACGCTTCGACGGGCTCGGTTTCCTTCAGTTTCTCTTCATCTTCAATTAGCTCCAGCTGAGGCTTGATGTCCTTTGTTACATCGACCTCTTCAGCCTTTAACTCTTCAAAGTCCTTGGTTAGATCCTCAGGAGATGACATAAGGGACCTCTCGGCTTCAAGTTCTTTGGCAGGGCCAGTAGCTGCGATTCCAGCTGCCGCAGCTGCTGTGGTGGCTCCAGTGCCGACAGCCGCGGCGACAGCCTCTGCGGCCTTGCCTTCCTTCTTAATGACTTTTATTTTCCCCTTCTCCTTTGGCTTCCCGGTGGCAACAGAATCTTTCTTGACGGACTCTTCCTTCTTGGGTACTTTTGGTTTTAAAGCAGCTGGTTTTTTTGCTTCAGACAGAGGAGTCGATGATTTCTTTGAGTCTTTAGGGAGCTTCTTAATTTCCTTTTTGGGTTCCTTTTCTTCCTTTTTCACGTCCTTCTTCTCTTCCTTTTTAACTTCCTTCTTGGCTTCCTTCGGCGGTGTCTCTTTCTTAACCTCTTTCTTGGGTTCTTTTTTCTCTTCTTTTTTGATTTCTTTTTTGACTTCTTTTTTCACCTCTTCCTTTTTTGGTTTTTCCTCTTTCTTGATAGGTGTTTTGTCCTCCTTTTTAGCCACTTCTTTCTTTGGCTTTTCCTTCTCCTCTTTCTTGTCTTCAGGCTTTACCTTTGTTTCCTTTTTCACCGTCTTCTCCTTTGCGGCTTTGGGTTTGACATCTGTGGCTTGCTTCTCAGCCACCTCGGCTTTCACTGGAGATGGTTCTTCTTTGCTAGGAACCTCCTTTTCAGTCACTGAAGGTTTGGTCTCTGTTTTTACTGGCTTGTCTTTTTTCACTGTTACCTTTTCTTTGCTTTCAACTTTGGGTGGCTTTTCCACGTGATTCACTTTTGTGACCTCGGGGGGTTCTTCTTTCGACTCCTTGCGCACGGTTTTGCTCGGAAGTGGTTTTGTGGCTGGCTTCAGACTTTCACGGCTGTCGGCCCTCTGTTTCAGTTTCGTTTGTTTCACCACAGGAGTGGGCACCTGGCCAGTGAGATCCTTTTGGGTGGCCAGTGGCTGCTTCAGAAAGTCTAGATGTTTGAGCTTTTCCAGTCCTTCCAGGATGTTGTATTGGGTGCTGTTTCCAGGAAACAGGACTCGGATGATTTTCTCCGCAGGGTTTGCTGGATGCCACACAATCAAAGATGAGACTGAAGTTAAGTAGGAAATAGGGAGATCTACTTCTTGACCATTAGGCAGGATGAATTCAGCCTTGTCTTTGTTGGTGCCAGTCCACTGCTGCATAAAATACTGCATTTCCTTGCTGCTCTTAACTGGATTAAGCACATACATCTCAAGTTTACCCACTCCCATTTTTTGGAAAAGAATTACAGGATCAATAGTATTGCCTACACTTCTAAACAAAGGTTCCGGTTTCATGGACAATTTGTTTAGGTACTGGAGAGTGAAGCAGGCTTCTTCTATGCTTCTCTTCATCTTGATGTTTGGCTCTGGATTTTTGAGATTTTCAGGTACATTGAGAAATACAACTCCTAAGTCAGGGGAGATGAGGTTTTTCATCCAGTCACTATTTGTGGTGGAGCCCTGTGACTGTTCTTCCTCGAGCTCTGCGATTTTCCTCTGTAGCATGCTGTTTATTCCAGGCAAATTGTCATCCCCAATGTGGGTGAGCAGGATGGAGTCCACTCGGTCTAAGTGTCGGATGAGCTTCCAGAAGCAGGATTTTCTCTCTGATCCACCGTTGATGAGCATATTGAAACCATTCACTGCAAACAAGGCAGAATCGCCCCTCCCTCCTGGAAAAATATAACAGCAGGGCTTGGAGAGCTTTAGAAATCCACCCGATGTGGGAGGTTCCAGGATGTCAAAGGGAGATGGGACTTCTACTGATTCTGAGAGATACTCGGTAAACTCAGAAAGTCCTTCCATTTCTGGCAAGATAGAAGCTGAATTTAGTTTAATATTGATGAAATCTTGGAGATTGTGTCTGTCAAGATTGGAGTTCTTCCAGTCCCCTTCTTCAGGACAGAACAGAGTTAAGCTGGCTTTGTTGGCAGGATGGGTGGTGCTTAGTAACTCCCCGATCTGGGTTTTAAAAAAAAAAGAAAGAAGGAAAAGGTATAAGTGATTATCATCACTGATCTGTCATCTCCAGCCTTAACTACGTGTTATGGGATCACAGGATGCACATAGAACCGGTTTCAGACATGCACTCGTGTAGCAATGCTGGTTGCTTAAATGCTGAAATACTTCCCTACTGGAAGGTGAACAGTCTTCGTCCTGAGCCCAGCTACTACTGGTTTCTACCTTAACCATCACCCACTCCCCCCGGTACCTCCCCCACAACCTCTCCACCATGCATTCCTGCCCAGCAGGGGAACGCCAGAACTCTGCTCCAGTTCTAAGACCAGTGACCACCTGGGCAATTGAGGATTGCGCTGCAGTGGTTATGAAACACTTAGAATATTACCCCTAGAGACTTGCCATGCAAAGATGCCCTTTAAAAAAACATCAAACTATCACAAGAGAAAGCTGTCTGAGTTATTTCACCACTAAAAAAAATGTTTTCTTTTATTCCACTACACTTGGCAAAAAAGGCCTGATTGACACATTAAAGAAATTCAGATAAACAGGGCACTTGTTGTGGCATCCTTTTAGAATTTGGTATGTAAAAAAGAAAAAAGCATGGTGGGTTTTCCCCCATAGGAGACAAGAAGTTATGGATTGCCTAGTACTACAAAAAATTACTGGCTTCTGGCATCAGTACACACTGATTAAAACATGAGTGGTTCATCCAGCAGATTCTCTGCAAATACAAATGCTTCTTCATTAAAGCCATGACATGAAAGTGGTTGGGTAATTATAAAAGCCAGTGGCCATATTCGTTCCTCATCTGCTCATGTTTAACTCCATGGCGAGCCACTTTGTTCTCTTACTGCTCCCCTTCTTTTCAGGGCAAGTTAGGTGTGAGCAGCTAAGATCAAACATGGCTGAAATGTTTTTCAACACATTGTTTAGTACTTCCCAAGGATGCAAACATAGAAAAGCAAAGCAGGACCAAAACAGAAATTGTGGTTTAATAAAAACACTACTTTCTCTCTCACTGCATAGTATAGCCATATGTTTCATGGTCTTAGCCTAGCAAATTAGTGATGGAGAATTATGCCATCAACTCCAGTCTTCTTTCTGTCTCAGTAAAGCTCAGAAATCAGCTCAGAGTTTCAACTGAAAAGGGCTCTGTGTCCCGGATGACAAATGATCAAGGGGCAAAGCCAAGATATCATTTGGTCCAGGCATCCTTAAGCCAGTAGGTCTGAACTCTGACCTTCTAGTGTTCCTTTCCTCCGTTTCATATAACCTCCTGACTGTCAGCATTCTGAGGCTACTATTATGTATGCGTGTAAGGGTAATTTATAGAATCTGAATTTTCCTACATTTGACTGCAATATTGCAGTGTATCAGTCCAAAGGATAACATTTTATGTGAAGGGTCGCAAAATAACAAAATAATAAAACTTTGTTGTTTTTCTGTGACTTAACTTCACCTTTTTCTATAAAAAAAGGTAAGAATCAATCAACTCCTGTTTTGGGAGCTAAGAAAAATGAAAAGGCAAATGGTAACCATCTTTGCGTGGAGGGGACAGGCAACTCTGCTCAAATGATTTGCTGGCCAAAGCAAACATAGTGTACCAAATATGGTTTCTTGTACAATAATTAGCAGAGACTCTCAACATGATCATTACAGCACAATTAAAAGTCTCTAGATCCCAATTTTCACACAGAGCACATGCAAGCTATTTACCTTTTAGACTATATTTTAGGGGGGAAATCCAGGATAACTGCTGAATCTTTAATAGTGAAACTTAAAAAATTAAGTTTAGTTCATTTTAATTTTTGAAATTCCACCCTAGCTGAGAGGTGTGGCAGCCAAGGGTACAATCCAGCTGTAAGGGACATTCAATCGCTAGCTCTTTTCATGTAAAGTGTGTAATTACCAGGTTGAAACAGAAGGTAGAAAGACTTAAGGAATGTCTCTCTCCTTTCCATCTTTTCACCTCTATTCAGAGACTTTCTGTGAAATGCAGGAAATGACCCAAAAACCAAACAAGGTTGCACAGAATTCTGAGAAGTCAGAGGTCATGAAAGATGGCCAAGAGACACTGGTGAATGAACAACCCTGACGTAGAAGGGAAAGCAGAAAAGAAAGTCAGCATTGCTCATACAGGTTTCTTCCCAGAGAAGGAAAATCTGGTCCCTCTGGAGAAACAGCTGCACACTCTGAATGGTAAGATAAGAATGCTGAGTCAGAGCTGGCCAGAGCCCTCAGTCACAAAACAGACAGATGGAATTGGGCAGAGGACGGAGGAGGAAGAACAACGCCTACATTCTTGGAACTACACAACAGAAGGAAGCCCGTGTTTTCCCCCACAGCCTCTTTCCAGACCTATGGGCCAACAGGCACAGTAGAGAGCGCCTCACCAGCAAAGACAGGGTCTTAAGAGTGACCAGCCCACGGCAGCACCCAATCAAGCTTATTCAATGAATAGATGAGAAGCATAAGGAGGATCCAACAATGTTAGCAGTGGCAAGGAAACTTGTGACTAGTTCTTAGACTTGGAAACTAAGGCATCTTCTGAACAAATTGAGAAATCATCATCATAGTAAACAGTAACTATTATAACCCACTACTCTAAACATTTCTGATAGCAGGAAATATATCTTCTGCATCTTCGTATCTTTGTTTCCTTAATATAGCATCAGGATCAGTAGATATTTGTTGATCTGTGTGCCAAACTTGGCTAGTTCAACACATGTTGTCTTCCTGGAGTGGGTACTTCAGATGTAACCACACTGAGTGCTACCTTGGTTCTTACAAAGTTGGATGACAGAGGCAACCAGGAGAAATACTGCTTTGGGACAAAGATAATGTTTTTTGTTAATTACTTTTTCTGATTAAATGCAGGCATACCGGAAGAGGAAGGAAGATATAAGAAATAAATTGTTTTACTGCAGATGATATTAATGAAACAAGATTTGAATTTCTAAACCATGGCCCACTAACTACATTTCCTTTTTGATTAGGTTACTTGCTTGGCAGATGAGGAAATACAGTAGAGTGTATCTCTGGGCTTCAGCAAGACATTTAATAGGATCCCTGAACAGTGTGATAGCAGAATTAGGTGGATTTCCAGCCAGCCATATAAATAGTGCTGCTTAATGTCAAGCTGGAGGGAGGTCTATGATGGGCTGCCTCAAGTTTCATTTTCTGTCCTGTATTCACTTGGATCAAAATGGCGAAGTCCTGCATATCATATCTGTGGGTGGCATGGGAGACATAGCAAAATGTGGGATGTCAGAATTAAGGTATTTATAAAAGCTCTTAACATTGGGATGATGGTGGCTAAGTCAACTCTAACGGGATGGCATTCTAAAGGGATAAATGTAAGGTTCAATAAACCAGCAGGGTAAACTATAGGATTGGGAGATGTGGCTTAACAATAATATCCATGGAAAAGACTCAGGGATTTTAGTTGACAGTCAGATGGATTTATCATGAAGCCAAAGAAGCTTAAACTTCAAGGTACCTCATTGGCATGGCCCTGTACTTAATTGTGTAATAATAATTCTTTTCTTTTTCTTAAAAAAGCATCTTAAATAATGTAAATTGCAGAGCCCCTCCAAGCCTGCATCTTTTCCCCATTAACATTTAATGGTGTATGGTGATGGTCAAAAGTCACTTTTAGACTTCTTTAGTAGAAGATTGTATTGAAAACTATAGACGTCATTGATTCTCGCAATCCGAATCTGGTCAAATGACTCCTAATATAGGGTGTCCAGTTTGAGTCATGACATTTTAGAGAAATTAGACCAAAAACAAACAAGCAAAAACCTGAAACAAGTCTCCCTTACTGGCTCCTTCCTCTTGGCCTTATGACCTCTAAACACTGGACCTGGACACTTTCTCTTCCATTAATAGGTTCCTTACTCTAGGTCACATCACATATCTTCTTGGCTTTATATACCTCTAATATGCTAATGGATTCCAAATTATTATCTCCAGCCCAACTCTGAGTTCGCTAAGCTCTGTTATCATAAATCCAACTGCCTGATTTCATAGCACTAAAACATGACCAGAACTAAACTCCTGAATTCCTCCCCATGCCCCTCCCATCTCCTCTTCTTTTTATTTTATTTTTTATGTTTAAAGCCTAGTTGGTTTTTTTTTTTTTCAGGACAGGATCTTGCTCTGTTGCCCAGCCTGGAGTGCAGTGCAGATTACAGCTCAGTGCAGCCTAGAACTCCTGGCTTCAAGTGATCCTCCCACTTTCGCCTCCCAAAGTACTGGGATTACAGGCATGGGCCATGGCACCTGGTCTTCATCTCCCTTTCTTGACAGAGGAACAAGTTTGAAAGACAGTGAGCAGGGTTATAAGGAACTGTGGGTAAAAGTGAAGATTATTAATCTGAAAGGGGAAAAACTGGCAGTGTTGGTGAAGGGTATCTAAAACACTGTAGGTGGGAAAGGGATCACATTCCTTCCTTGAAGATACAATGAGACAAATAAGGTAACACTTTCCAACACAGAGACTGAAAAATGTCCCCAGGAGATGATGATTTCACCATCCCTGGATTTCGGGGAGGAGTGGGGTTAGCCAGACAATTGTACTGTGTGTAGTTCTGGTTTTGTTAGTTGCTCTCAGGTGATTAAGACTCCAAACCCTGAAGCTCAAAGTGTACTGACAGTTCTATTTTTTCAGTCGATTTATTTTTAGCTGTTCTTGTATTTTTTTAAAAGGTATCATTTTTGTTTGTCCCAAGTTGTGGTTTTGGTTTCCCTGGAGTTAACTAGTATGTTTCAAGGACTGGATAAAAGGAACAGAGCTGGACACCAAGTGGTCTTCAAGATCTGTTTGTTATTCAGTTACTTAACCCTTTTTCCAAGGCAACAATGGGCAATCCTAGCTCCACAAGGCTGATAACCACTGGTCCAGTCCAGTGATTTTCAATTCACTTCAGCTGTGGCATCCCTCAAGTCCACAATGTAAAATAGATAGAGGCCAAGTTGCTTTGGTTGGGGCAGGAGGAAGAGTGAATTTGACCCAATGTCCTTCCTCTTCCCTTGCCTTCCCCCACCACACGGACACCACTGATCTAGTCTGTTAGGGAAAATCCTAGAGATCCTTTCCTGTATATATTAACGATTACTTTCTCCAAAGTACCAGCAAAGGGAGGTTGTGGGTGGCAGAAGAGAATATGACATAGTCTCTGACTGTAATGATACCTGACTGAGTATAATGAAAATGTGTGTCTTCCAGAACCTACCCCAGTGATTATAAACCCTGGGGTTTATAATCTGCCCAGGGTTTATAATCATTGGGGTAGGTTCTGGAGGACACACATTTGATTCTGCCCTTCCATGGAACTCGAGTTCTTCAGTTAGGGCAATTTTTTTCTTCTGTAATTAGTGGCAAAATCTGATACATGCACATTCTTCCATGGTGCTAAAATTTTGCTTCCACAATCTAGTAAAAATGATGAAGCAGCAATATTCATAACAACCTTATTTAAAGAAGGGGAAGAGAGATATTATTTGATATGCAAATATGCTGAATCAGGTTACTTCCTTATTTAAAATCTAAGCATGACAAACACTTTTCTTTACATATTTCCTTTGCTTCGTTTTTCAGCAAAAGAGACAAACCAATGACTTGGTTAGAAACCAACCACTAGAAAATAACTACAGAACTGCACAGGAATGTGGAAAGGTGCCCATGTGCATGTAAATGAGCTACAAGCAGGATACTTAGCTGCTCACCATGTCACTGGGCCACTTCCAGCCTTCTGCAGCTTTCTCTCTTCCCTGAGGCAAGATGCTAATAATATGTGTGACCCCAGAGCTACTAGACAAATGCCCACCTGCTTCTGGGTACAACAAGCACATGGGGACATAATCTTGCAAAAGATTCTGACATTTTAGTGATCAAACAACAACTTCAGGACAGTAGGCAGAGTGAGAATTGTAGTCCTAGCTTTGGAATTTCAATGCAATCGAACAGTGGTTTATTAGGCCTTCACTATGTGCAGTTGCAATGGATACTGAGATGAAGGAGATACATGGAGGGTAAACTCTAGCAGCTTCGGAGGAAGACAGGGCCAAAGCTTGCATTTTGAAGTGGTAAAGATGCACCAACTGTGAGTGAGCCCTGAAGCCTCTGAGAAAAGAGCTGCCTGCCTGAGGGATCCCATCCTGGTGTGTGTTTCAAGATGCAGATGACACCACACCTTCTGAGAACTGGGGCTTCAAAATGTTCCTTTTCATGGTTGTGCATTCTCCCCTCCCCAGTGGCTGGAGAGTGAACATTATTATGCCATCTGTTCAGTGGTTTGTCTGTTTTTTGTTTTTGTTTTTGTTTTTGAGGCGGAGTCTCACTCTCTCAGGCTCAAGTACAGTGGCATGATCTTGGCTCACTATAACCTCCGCCTCTCGGGTTCAAGCAATTCTCCTGCCTCAGCCTCCCAAGTAGCTGGAACTACAGGTGCAGGACGCCACACTCAGCTAATTTATTTTGTATTTTAGTAGAGACGGGGTTTCACCATGTTGCCCAGGCTGGTCGTGAACTCCTGAAGTCAGGCAATCAGCCCACTACAGCCTCCCATAATTGCTGGGATTACAGGCATGAGCCACCATGCCTGGCCTGATCAGTGTTGTTGTTGTTGTTTTGAGATGGAGTCTTGATCTGTCGCCCAGGCTGGAGTGCAGTGGTACAATCTCGGGTCATTGCAACCTCGCCTCCCGGGTTCAAGCAATTCTCTTGCCTCAGCCTCCCGAGCAGCTGGGACTACAGGCGCACCCTACCACACCCAACTAATTTTTTGTATTTGTAGTAGAGACGGGGTTTCACCATATTCGCCAGTCTGGTCTCAAACTCCTGACCTCGTGATCCACCCACCTCTGCCTCCCAAAGTGCTGGGATTACAGGCATGAGCCACCGTGCCCAGTCTGATCAGTGTTTTTAAAGAAGCCTCCAGGTGAGCCAGATGAAGTTGGGCAGTGTGCTTACAGTTCTTGCCAGTGATGAAAAGTACAAAGAGACCTCTCTGTGAACCACAGGGCTAAGGAAGATTAAATGCAGAAGGACACATGGCCCTTCACAGTACGCATGAGACAGACAAGCCACCATCTCAGGAAGACGGTTCTAAACAGACTTGGTAACTCTTCTTACCAGACCACCCCTCAGTCCCTCCATGTAGAAATCTGCTATCAGCCACAGGCAGGCCCCTACCTGCTATGGGGATGGGTCTGAATTGTTTCTGTAACTGCTATAAACAGATAAGCTACATAAACAAGGTGCATTACTTTGGAAAGTTTCCTCGCCAGGATAAATTCGCAAGCAGAAATAAGCACATCAAAATCTTTGATCTCATTTTACCAAATACCACTAATTTCACACAGTTTTCAATACGTCACATGTGTCATCTTTGAATAAGATACGCATTAGAAATACGAATGATCCAGCTTTGGTCCAGCAACATTAGCCATCTTTTACTTGAGTGACAGACATGCCCCATTTTCCTATGTGCCTCCTTTTCTAGAGCCCTCTCTTTTGTGGGCTGTTCAGACAGCCCAAGTTCAAACATTGGGACCAGGCATTAAAGTAAGAAAAATCTGAAATAATTAGGCCTGGAACAGGAGGTGCCAAAAGCCCAAGATATCTTTGGAGTATTCTTTCAGAAAACAGGAAACATAGGTTTTCTTTCGGGCGCTGACATTTCAAGTTTCTCCATCATTTTTACCATCTGTAAACTGTTGACTGTTCCAGCCCCTTCCATCTCTATCTCAGGCACATTAAGAATGATTCCAATTAATTGTAAATGAGTGCTCTAAATTCTTTTGGCAATGAGCCATAGAACTAAAGTATTTTGGATCACACACTGTTGCTTATCTCAGGAGAGCTGTGAGGTTTCCTCCCCTTCTTCTTCTGTCTCCCCCAGTGCTCTCAGAGAGGAATCTAAGGCAACCAAGCAACTAGAAGCACAGACGTTCTCAGGCATGAACCTACCTCTTGATCGGTGAAAATCTCTATGAAGTTCTGGAAGGAGAAAGAGCCGGACTGGAGAATGAGCTCTCCGGTATTTTCAAAGCACTGCCCGGTCAGCACGAGCAGTTTGTGTCGGGCGGCATCAGTGATCATTAAGCGCACCTGAAACAAAGCACAGCACGTAGGCCCTGAGCCATGGGCAGGGCTGCCATCCCACCTTCAGGACAGGGCTAGCCTTTGTAGCCAGCAAAAAGCATTCATTCCCTAAAGGTCTAATTTCTCCTGGGGGCCAGAAGAGCACCAGGAGGGTTGAATGGATCTCTGGGTATAGGATCATCCACAAAGCCAAAAAGTGTAGTTATCAGTTTGCCCATGAATGCCATTTTCTTTTTTTCTTTTTTTTTGGAGACGGAGTTTTGCTCTTGCTACCCAGGCTGGAGTGCAATGGCGCAAACTTGGCTCACCGCAACCTCTGTCTCCTGGGTTCAAGCAATTCTCCTGCCTCAGCCTCCTGAGTAGCTGGGACTACAGGCGTGCGCCACCATGCCCAGCTAATTTTTCTATTTTTAGTAGAGATGGGGTTTCACCACATTGACCAGGATGGTCTCGATCTCTTGACCTCATGATCCACCTGCCTCGGCCTCCCAAAGTGCTGGGATTATAGGCGTGAGCCACCGCACCCAGCCGAATGCCATTTCCAATGTTTCTGTACAACTAAGACAGTAGTGATAGTTGACTTTCTCCTAGTTTCCTCTTTTTCAAAGCAGTCTTCACAGCTGGTAATCATTTGTTCCACAGCTGTTCGGAAATGTCTGCTCGCAGCATGTAGTCTGCAAAACCAGGGAAGACTTGGAAATACCTCACAGGCTGAGTCATCATATACAGTCCAGGTTCCCCACTGGCCTCCTCAGGAAGAATAGGGCTCCAAAGTAGGGTCCCAAACCAGCCCCTCCCAAACAGCATCTCTTCCCTTCCAAGGTGTACAGCACACATGCAGCTCCATGTGTAGTCTCCAATGGCACCAGCAAGGTGCTTGACATTGAAGATAAACAAAAGGCGGCCCCTAAATAGCAATCTTTGAGAGAATTGCAAATGGTTTGTGCTAAAGAACTCTCTGTGAACTTTTTAAGTGGCAGGAAGCCAGCTGTCCTTCAACAAACACCACTCTAAGCATGAAGGTATCCGTTCTGAGCCCAGTTCATGAATGTGCAGCACATACTACTTGCCAGGCACCGTGTTAACCACTGAGGGGAGGATACAAAAGTAAACAGACCATGACCCCTTACCCAGGCACCCCACAGTCTAATCATGGAAAAACACATGTACCTAAGTCATTGTTTCAGCCCGCCTGCCCCACAGGCAAGCCTGAATTCCTTTTATAAAATTCCTTATTTTTCCTTTCTCACAACTCTTCCAGGCAGTTTGCCTGGCCCTATATTCATTCTCCAGCTTTTTTTCTGAGATAGGGTCTCACTCCGTCAGGCTGGAGTGCAGTGGCACCATCTAGGCTCACTGCAACCTCTGTCTCCTGGGCTTAAGCGGTCCTCCTATCTCAGCCTCCTGAGTAGCTGGGACCACAGGCACGCCACCATGCCCAGCTAAGTTTTGTATTTTAGGTAGAGACGGGGTTTCCCCATGTTGCCCAGGCTGTAATTTTCCAGCTTTTTTCAAGGGTAATTACTTCCTGATTCTGTTAGTAACAGAGATTGCTATCCCATCACTTTCCTCAGCTTTGCAGCTGCATGGATTGTCAGAGGTCCTGCTGATCTAAAGCACGCAGAAGTAAGTCAGAACAGGTGACATCACGACAGCCAAAAAGTGGAAGCAACCCAAGTGTCCATCAACTGAGGAATGGATCCACAGATGCAGGCTGTCTATACAATGGCATTGCTCAGCCCTGAAAAGGAATGCAGTACTGACACATGCCACAACAAGGGTGAACCTTGAAACCGTGAGGCTAAAATAAGCCACACACAAAAGGCCACCTAGTATATCATTACATTTATATGAAATGTCCAGAATTGGCAAATCAGGACAAGCAGGTTCGTGGTTGTCAGCATGGGGAGGAAGGGAGAGTAACTGCTGATGAGCTCGGGGCTTTTGGGGCATGATGGACATGTTCTGGAATTAGATAGTGGTGATAGTTGCAAAACTTGGTAAATACACTAAAAACCACTGAATTATATACTTTAAAGGGATGGATTTTATGGTCCTTGAATTATAGTTCCATTAACAAAAACAGGATACAGTCACAGAGATGCTCAAAGCGTGGGCAGAAGGGATACTGCAGTTAACAGAGGCTCCCAGGGACACTGGCTACTTTAATGTCCAAGAAGCAACTCAGTCTCAAAAGCACTCAGCTGTAATAAAGGAAGCGGAAAGTGGAGCAATAGCAACTCCTCTGGCCTGGGTGACCAGGGGCTCTTGGCTTCAACCAAGTTCTTGTCATACTGGGCTCCGAAATACCCAGTTACTCACTATAGCAACAATTTCATATGGTGGTCATAATAACAATCACAGCTAATATGTATATTTCAGTCATTATGTGCCACGCTCTGTTCTACGTACTGGGCACTTCTAAGCACAACATTAAATATGAGCATTATATGTAGGAACTATTATGACCTCCATTTTACAGAGGTGCAAACCGAAACAAAGACAGTAAATAACTTGCTTGAGGCCCCCAGCTAGTAAGAGGCAGATGTGAGATTATGAACCCAGATGACCTGGTGCCAGCCCATGCCCCTCACCACTATGCTATCCTGTCTTTCCACAGGAGTGTGCAGGACAGCTCTGAATGGGGCTTGCATCTGAGACGCCATTCTTCTCCAGGTTTGTTCTGTATGTCCTGGCCTGAGGGCTTGCAGTCTATTTCCCCTAATACAGCCCTACCAGACTCCATCCCAGCAGCACACCCCACCTACCCCCCCCGCCCCGACCCCGCATAAATACCCCAAATTCCATAGTCCCTTGCCTGGACAAAATCTTACAGTTCTAACTACTTCTTCCACTTTGTCCTCACCAGGAGGAGCAGTCTGGGTGGCACCAATGCAGGAAAACAGCCACTTATTGGGGGTGAAGAAAGAGCTCTGAACCCAGGACTTCTCTCCGTTGTGTCCCTCTCCTGCCCCCATTTGCCTAGCCCTTCTAATCCGCTGGGTTCCTGTCCAGTGTGTGGGGCCCGGTCCCAGATTCTGCAGAGCTGAATGCTTACCTCGGTGCTGACTGCTTCATCGGAAGGGTTGATCAGGACCACCGTTTCTAAAATGTCACTTCGGTGATGAAGGATCTTTTGTCCTGCAGGCACAAAACACACACAAAAGAGGAGACCTTTAGCTTTTCCAGATGAAAACTGCCGTGCCTGCTCCTGGGACAACAGAGGAATTTCTGCCTCCGAGGTGGTACACAGCACCGGGATTCTCTACATCATCCTGGGAAACACAATTGGTGCTATTAAAAAAGAGGGTGTAGCCACCAGCAGGTTCCTCCTGGAGCTGCGTTTGTGTGGCGGGGGCTCCTCCCGCTCTCACACTCTCCAATTTTCAGGGTTGGTCTAGGCAGCCTCCTTGCAGTAATGGCGGTTTTTTCATCTGAGACAAGGGTGGGTGCCAGGAAAACTCAACGGGGCTCTTGACATTTCCTTTCTCATGGTAATTGGGGATGTTTCTCTATATCAGCCTTTCTTCTGGTGAGAACTGCACCAAGATTAATTAGGAGCCTTATTGTGAAATGAATGACATCTAGAAACCCCAGCTAACAATTAGCCCAACAACCAGAATGGCTGTCTGAGGCAGGCTTACAGTCTGCTGGAGTATTCATTAATTAATTCACTTGCTCATAGGAAACTGGAGACACTGTAAGCAAGTGGAAAATGAAGAACAACCCTCCCACAAAACAGAGTGGCCAAGTGCCCCCTAAAAATACGCACAGTGGACGGAGAACAACAAAGCAAGGCACTTCATGTGATGATCGCCTGTCTAAGATGGGCTGAAACCCTGCAGGGCTGTGGCTTTACATCCCTGACTCCCCCCTGCCCACCACAGGTCCTAGGGTCATCTGGTGGCTGAATCAGCCCGCCAGCCAAAGGGGACAGAGACCTGTGCATGACCTTCTATGAAGACTCTCCCTCCCTGAACAACGGGATGAAATGATCAGGCGGATGTGTGGCTAGAGTTGATGAGACATGCTCCGGCAGCTGCTAAGGACAGGGAAGGGGGTGTTCCCTCTGAAATGTGGGAGGGAGGCACACGGTTGTGAGTATATACAAACATGTCTGCTGCTTGGAAGTACAGTGACAGTCAGGCAACAGGAGGAAATGCAACAGAATCTGAGGGAGACAGACAGCAGAGGAGAGAAATACAGGAGGAGAGAGTGACCAAAAGCAACTGTTTTCCAGAAAAGTAGTTCAGTAGTTCTTCAAAAAGCTAAAATAGAATTACTGTATGACCCAGCAAATCCCACTTCCATGTGGAATTGAAAGCAGGAACCCGAACAGACGTTTGTATGCCAGTGTTCATTGTAGCACTGTTCACAATGGCCAAATGGTGAGACAACCCAAATGTCCATCTATGGATGATTGGGTAAAATGTGGTATATCTATACAATGGAATATTATTCAGCCATAAAATTGAAGTTCTGATAATACCAAAACATGGATGAACCTAGGAAACATTATGCTAATTGTGTTGTATTGAACCGAGCGTAGAAAGTTACCACAAGACAAAAGTATGCCAGATTGCAGGGTCATTTATTATGCCGGCGACCACAGAGGACTCACGTCTCTCCAACCTGTGGTCCCAAAAGGAGGGTGCCATGATTTTTTATACCCGAAAAACCACCTTGGGAGTGGGGGTGAGGGGCGGGGATGGGGATGATAAGGTTTCGGACATTTCAAGGGCTAGGGGATTCTGTGATTCACCTCCTGGGTGGAGACAAGGGCGGGGGTCTCCGGACATTCCAAGGGCTAGGGGATTCTGTGATTCACCTTAGTGGTTTACAGAAGTTAAGATATACATTTGTTTACACATCACAGATTTTAGCAGTTACTGATAAGAAAAGGTAAGCAGCTTTACATAGTTTTGAAGAACAAACTAGCAGTTCTGTTTACAGAGGCCAAGGACAGCAGTTATTGTAAGGAGAATGGGGCAGCCATTTCAACTTATCTAAAAACAGTTTTGCATTTTATAAAATAGTTTTGCTCCAGTTCTGGCGCTAGGCCAGCACAATATCACAATTGAAATAAGCCAGATGCAAAAGGACAAATATGGTGATTCCACTTACATGAAATCTCTAGAATAAGCAAGTTCATAGAGAGTAGATTAGAAGGTACCAGGAACTAAGGGAAGGGGAATGAGGAGTTATTGTTTAGTGGGTACAGTTTCTGTTTGGAGTGATGAAAATGTTTTTAAAATAGAAGTGATGAAGACCAGATGCAGTAGCTCATGCCTATAATCCCAGCACTTTGGGAGGCTGAGGCAGGAGGATTGCTTGAACCCAGGAGGTCAAAACTACCCTGGGCAGCAAAGTGAGACCCCATGTCTACAAAACATAAAAATAAAAAAATTAGCTGGGTGAGGTGGCACACACCTACGGTCCCAGCGACATGGGAGGCTGAGGCAGGAGAATCAACTGAGCCCAGAAGGTCGAGGCTGCAGTGAGCCAAGAACATGCCACTGCACCCCAGCCTAGGTAACAGAGCAAGACTGTCTCAAAAAATAAATAAAATTTAAAAAATAGAGCTGTTGGTTATACAACCTTGTGAATGTAATTAATGACACCAAATTGTACATTTTAAAAACAGCTAAAATGGCAAATTTTATATTTTATGTATCTTTTATCACAACTTAAAGAATTAATAATATAATATACCAAAAACATTCACTAGTATACTATAAATGGGTAAATTATATGGTACGAAAACTAGAGCTCAATAAAGCAGTTAGAAAATAAAAAAACATAAAGCAGTCCAGGATACACTGGTTCTTTTTCCTTTAAATCAGGAAGGATCAGAAGCACTACAGAAACAGCAACATGTTGAAATACTCACTATGTACCGCCATCACTGTTACCAAGCCCATTCTCCTCCACCATCTTATTTTCCTAACAGCTAACATTTACCAATAAATCCCACATCACAGATAGAAGCCTAAACGGAACAATAATGGTGTCAAGCACTGTCCTTAGACTTCATACGCAAGGCTTCCTTTAATCCCCAGAAGAGCTCTGTGACATAGGTACTATGATTATCCCCCATTACTGTTGAGAGCAATGAGTCTACAGAAGATAAGTAACCTCCCCAAAGTCACACAACTAGTGAGTGGTCAAGCCAGGCTTTGGACCCCAGTCATCTAGGTCTAGAGTACTTCTGCTTCACTGCCTTATGGGGTTGGCTACTGGAACTCGGATTTGGAAAAACAGACGAGGCACAGACACTAAATGCCAAGGGACAGTTAGGGAAAGGTCCAAAGGAATAAAATCAGAGATGCGCTTACAAAAGCAAGAAACCAGAAAATATTAGAAGAATATTGGCCAAAAAAGGCAAGGCTGGCAGAATATTCCACATACAAGAAGTTAAAATTGAGAGAAAATATGTGATGTCTTATTCCAAAAGCCTAAAAATAAACACCAAAACAGGACAAAGTTCCACAGTTTGAGCAGACAAAGAACTGAGGCTTAAGAAGAATAAACCACAGGAAAGAAATTTCATTTATTATGAATGCTAAAGACTGTCATTCAATGGACATTGCTTTTTGGCTTTTTGGTTGCTTTTGGTTTTGACAACCATGTGCATTTAAAGCCAAAACAAAAGAAAATCAAATTAAATAAGCGAATGATAAAATGAAAATTGGCAAAACACATGAAACTGTCCTCTTTCTAGGTCTTTCGTTCAGTGGTCTCCTTGAAACAAAGATTTCAAGAGCTTCAAAGGCACTAGGCTGAGATGAAATTAAGCAAAAGCTTCAGACCAAGGAGAAGGAACAGTCATTTATTTGGTCACAATTTTGTTGTGAGCACCCAAAGCGTTTCAGGCAGCGCAATATCCGGGTATGACTGTCATCATGTCTATATTCTGCAGGAATCCATACAAGTAGACTTGAGCAAGGTACATGAAGTGGCTCCCTCTGCCCCTGATGGTAATGAAATCAGAGCCCCCTTCTTTCTGAAATGTTTCCACCAACGCCTCAGCCCTGCTAACGGCACCCTTCAACACCCATGTCCAGGCGACCGCAGCCCACCTCCTGCCTCTACAGCACGCCCTTCCCCAAACACACAGTGAGCTCGCCTGCTGCCGAGGTGGCCCCTGGCAGGAGGCTTCTTACCATCCACCAGCAGTTTCTTTCCTCTTTGGCTTCATCACTTGCAAACAAAACAAATGCCACGTGACAGCTGCCATTTACCTCCACTCCTTCCAAGTCAATCTTCAGACCAGTTTGCCCAGGAATCCAACTAACGATGTTGTCTTGTGTTCATCTTTGGAAATATTGAGAGGAATGGCACAGACATGCACCAAGATGCCATGGCTGCTCCTTCAACAAAAGCCTTTTTATAGGATCGGATTTGAATAAAGGAGGGGATTTAAAGGAAGAGAGAGAAGCTTCTAGCTCTTGTCACGGCCAGACTGTTGTCCAGATTCTTTCCCTGGACGACGTAACCTGGGGCTGGGCCGCCCCAGTATCTGGACAAGCCTGGCAGAGAGAGGGGCCCTGACTCGCCCCCAGCCCTGGCATCCCTGTGGGTGCCAGCTTTCCTGCGGCAGGCAGGCAGGCGGGTTCTCAGCGCAGGCGGCTGAGATGCTCACAAAGTTGCATATTTGGGGAATGTTTCACACTGGGAAATGGGCCAGGCATTCTGAAGGGAGGCCACCACCCTGGCTTGTAAAGGTCTCATTCAGTTGCTTCAGAAAAGAAGTTCCCAGGAAAGAAAGGCAGCCGGTTCCACTCTCCCTCCCCACCATTGTCATCTGCATTCTCCTTTCAACACCTCACAGGGAAACCCTTAGGCAGCCCCATGAATAGTTAACTTTCCTCGGCATCGGTCTGAGGGCAGCAAAAGCGGGGGCTCGACCTGGAATGATTGTGTCACTTATTGCTTCATAAGAAAAAGCCTTTGAGGGCTTCCCCCACAACTCGGCATGATTGTGAAGCCTCAGCCTGGGTGGGGGGTGGGGGCAGTGGAGAAGACTGCGTGTGACAAAAGGGGTCTGCGCCACCTCAGAATCAAAAGAGGAGGGTCTGGGGACCCCAGACGCAGCAGGGGCCTTGCAGACAATGAGACTTTTGTTTGTGCTCTCCCAAAGCTGTGTTTGGAACTCAAAAGGAAGCCTGCAGTTTTCAGTTATTGCTGGGATTTTCTTCCTTTTAGAAATGCTACAGATTAATTGAACCTATGTGTCTTCTAAGGTTGGGCTTTTTTAGTAGCTTATGTTTTACTATATTCAGGTGATTCTGAAATCTCTTAAAACAGAATATTATTTTCTATGTATGTAAATTTCTAGGATGCTTGCGGGATCTATTCTCCACAGCATTTAGGATTCATCTACATACACACACACACACACACACACACACACACACACCCCTTGGAGGCTTCACCCTGGTTTTGGAAGAAGGAAATAGAAATGGTAATTGAAGAATGAAGCCTCTGATTTCTCCGCAGTATGAAAGGGAAATGATGAGGAGGGTCCTGAACAATTGGTAACCAGGGCTGAGGGGCAGGGCAGGGGCAGGGGCTTTCGCCAGGAGAAAAGCCCTCCTGCCCCCATCTCTGCCTCTCTGCTCCTTCAGCTCCTGCTGCCACCCTGTCTTCACCTACCAACCCCTTCCAGCCCCCTGCCCAGATTCAACACTGGAATAACTTATAATGTGGTAATGTGGAGATTCTGAAATTAGAGAGAAAAATGTGTGAGATAAAAAAGGATTGGGTTGATTTAGCTAAAAGTAAAGTTTGGTTGATCAAGAAAGACCACAAGCACTACATATATTGATTTTAAAGTCTGTTTTCAGGCCGGGCGTGGTGGCTCATGCCTGTAATCCCAGCACTTTGGGAGGCCGAAGAGGGCTGATCATGAGGTCAGGAGTTCGAGACCAGCCTGGCCAACATGGTGAAACCCTGTCTCTACTAAAAACACAAAAATTAGCCAGGCATGGTGGTGCATGCCTGTAATCCCAGGTACTTGGCAGGATGAGGCACGAGAATCGCTTGAACCCAGGAGGCAGTGGTTGCAGTGAGCTGAGATTGAGCCACTGCACTCCAGCCTGGGTGACAGAGTGAGACTCCATCACCAAAAATAAAAAAGTCTGTTTTCATTAGAAGGAAGGAGGGAGGGGGGAGGAAGAAAGGAAGGGAGGGAGGGAAGGAGGATAGGTTAGGAGGAAGAAAAAAAGGGAGGGAGGGAGAGAGGGGATTAAGAGAAAATGACAGCAGTCAGATTTATTCAACTCAACCTCGTCACCAAAGTGGATTTTTTTGAGAGGAAACCTGTAACCTCTAGCCCCATATACAAAAAAACCCTCCCAAAGCTAAAATTTAGCCAAATGGATAAGAGCAAGAAATGAAAGGTGCTTGGTACAGGAACTAAGAATTATTAACTAACCAATAGGTCTCCCTGCAGCTTTTAATAGCAGCTTTTGGTATGAAATCATATCCAGGCCTCCTTTCTGCAGAAACCCACATGGCAGGTAAAGCAAATGTGGGGTTGATTTGAAGAGAACGGGAGAGGGTGAGGCAGGAGGGGAGACTCCTAGAGCAGCAGAGTTTTCTAGTGAACCTTTTCTTCCAGAGCCCCCCAAAGGACTCCTCTCTATCCCTGGGAACTAACGTTGGGGCGCAGAGGCCTGGCAGGAAGACATCTCCAAAACTTCCTTTTCAGAGGGAGGAAAGGTACCAGCAAGTAAGGAAGCCTCACAAGCAGCACAGAAGCCTGTCCCTGAGAGCCCCGGGGGGTTCTCCCTGTGCCCCTCTATCCCACCACATCATTTCTAAGCAGGGAAAACAGAGAGAAAGAGTAAAGGGTAAACAGAGGCTACCCAGTAACCATGCTCTGGGAAGCTACAATGAGCCGCTCTCATCCCAGGTACCCTGGCTTAGAGCTCGGAGAGGGTCCAGGAGAAGGATGGAGTCAATCCAGTCTAACAGAAGCCTCCCTTGGCTTCCCTGGGGCAAGAACCCACCTCAGCCCTGAGGAGGATATGATCCCAAGGCAGGGTGAGATGCAGAAGCCTCACCCTTGCCAGAGAGGTGCCCTTAGAAAATAAAGGTGCTAGGAGACTTGGTTCTAATTCCATGGATCCCCAAAGACCAACAGCATCAGCACAGAAAACAGAAAGCCAGCTGTGACCAGGAAATTACACAGAATCTGTCTCCAGGGAAGTAAAACTCCTAGCCCTGGAGGGTGCTGGATTTCTCAGGGGTCCTCCACATCAAATAAACGACTCCAGTCAACTCACTCACATTGTCACATTCATCCACTCTTGCACGTCTCAGTCTGAGGCTTGGAAAAGAACCTCTTCTAGGCTGGGTGTCTCAGAGGCAACAGGGAACATGAGCAAAAAGGTGGCAAAAGCATAATTCGATGTGCATCTGGTTTTAAGGTCATGCACACGTTGGAGCACCTGTGTGCAAGGTGTCATCCCACCTAGGTCCAAAAATGACTGAATGCAAGGCTAATACACAGAAGTGGTTACTGACAAAATCTAATCCTTTGATCACCAGAGAGTCCATCACCAGAACACAGCAATAAAACCTTGCGTGTGTGGAGTGCCTGAGAGTTGCCAAAGCATTTTGTCCTTCAGGTAGTTCTTCGTTTAGTCTCACAGCATTCTTATGAAGTAGTGGGGACAAATATTATCATCCTCTCTTCATGGACAAAAGATCTGAGGTCTACTTACTTGACAGTGTGGAAGAACAGGCCTGGGGACCCTTGTCATGCTCCATGAGGCCACTCAAGGGCAAGGTCAGTGCTGTGACACTATTCCTTTCTCCTTTTCCTGATCCACTCCCATCCAAAATAAATATTTTCAAGTTGTGATGCCAAGATTCTCCTTTTAAGAGGTAAGTGTGCAGCAGGATCGGCTGCTGGTCAGCCGACATCTGCTGAATTGAGTGTGTGCGTGCATGCGTGTGTGTGTGTGTGTGTGTGTGTGCACGCGTGCATGCCCAGGAGGACACTATGGCCTCCCACACACCCTGAGGCCAATTTCTTCTTAGTTTCTGCTGAACCATCAGCCAAGTTCTTTCCCACCTTCCCCCAATATTTCTAGAAATGACATTTCTTTTCTGTGTGAAATAAATTTTTGTTTCGGCATCTGTTTCATCTCTGATATATGTTCCTGAATCGATGGCTCTCCAAATTTTGAACACTTGTGTTTTTAAGAGAATAAAAAACTCAAATTCCATTGTAAACAAGTTCAGGAGACTTTGCAAATAATTTTTTTTAGTTTAAATAAATTGTATTGCTTGTGAGTTAGACCACTCTTTTTTTTAACCTTGGATATCTTTTGTGTTACAGAGACTTTAGTTATTACCTAATTTGAGTCTATATCTAATTTTCTCCACACTTCCTGGACCTTGTGATTGTGAGTTTTCTTTTTTTGTTGTCATTGGTTTCAGTTTGATTTTCCACGTGCAGGATTCTCATTTGACCTGCTTTCTAAGTCCTCTCTTTGGTGTTTCTCTACTACCCAGTCCCACTCTCTCAGGTTCTCCTCTTCCTTTTTATCCTCTCCCTTTCAAAACTTCTTAAAGCAAAGGGATGAGAATCAAGGCTATCAAGGGTTATGGTGAAAGACAGTGGAAGGAATAAGTTAGCTCCCTTTTTCTCTGTGTTATCTTCTGGCTGAAAGAAGTAGAAATAAACAATACAGATGGTCCTTCTCTGCAGTGACACCTAAGTAGGACCAGTAACGCCTGATCCTGGCACCAGCTGTGGTTGATAAAATAGCCTGAGGGTCACATCTTCAACAAAGTACAGGAGCTAAGATTAAAAACAAAAATATAAAAGGCACATGTGAAGGGCGATGTAGTAACCTGTCAGGGGAGCCAACTCCAGATCTCTATTAAATACAGTGACCAGCCTGGGCAACATGGTGAAACCCCATGTCTACAAAAAGTACTAAAATTAGCCAGGCATGGTGGTGCACGCCTATGGTCCCAGCTACTCAGGAGGCTGAAGTGGGAGGAACACTTGAGCTCAGGAGGCTGAGGCTGTAGTAAGCTGCGATGCCACCACTGCACTCCAGCCTGGGCAACAGGGTGACATCCTGTCAAAAGAAAGAAGGAAGGAGGGAGGGAGGGAGAGAGGGAGGGAGGGAGGGAGGGAGGGAGGGAAGGAAGGAAGGAAGGAAGGAAGGAAGGAAGGAAGGAAGGAAGGAAGGAAGGAAGGAAGGAAATAGAGATCAACACCTGCTCGTATTGGTGTTTGCTTCACCGTTTGCAAAGCACCTTCTTCTGTGTCCACTCACTTGGCTCTAATGACAGGGTTCCAAGTCTCTGATCTGGTTTCCTCCAGGCTGACACAAGGTGGGATCTGTGAGTGCCCTGTTCTCTAAGTAAAATCTGCTGCAGACAAAGGAAAATACTCATGCCCCTGACGCACAAGAAAGGAGTCTCTTCCCCTGCATGTAAGATGTGCTGAGTCCAGCAGCCAAGAAGGAAATGTGCTCCCCACAAGCCTAGCAGGATTTGTCACTCTTACAGTGTAAGAAATCAGAATTTCCTCACCTCACAGAATGGGAGGACCTGCAGGAATCCTGGTGACAATCTTGTTCCCTCTCTCCCTCTTATTTTACAGAAGAGAAAGCTGAATCTCAGAGACGAGCAATGGCCTGTCATAGGCATTTCCTATGCATATTACATATTGTGGTCAGTTCTATTGGAGAGCAGGTGCTAAGACACTAACACCATCTTTCATTTGTGATGGACTTTATAGTTCATACAGTTTTTTGTTTTCATATTACCTCATTTGCATATCACAAAGGTCAATGCTTATTCTTCTTCCTATTTTATAGATGGACAAATAGAAGCTACTAGGACAGATTGCTTAATAAGAGTGTCCAGCAACACAGAGACAAAATAAGCTACTGAACTAGGTTTTATTTATTTACTTATTTTGAGACAAGTTGCTGTCTCTGTCACCCAGGCTAAAGTGCAGTAGTGTGAACATGGCTCACTGCAGCCTGGACCTCTTGGGCTCAAGTGATTCTTCCACCTCAGCCTCCCAAACAGCTGGGACCACAGGCACACACCTCCATGGCTGGCTAATTTTTGGTACTTTTTGTAGAGATATAATTTTGCCATGTTGCCCAGGCTGGTCTCAAACACCTGGGCTCAAGCAATCTTCCCACCTTGGCCTCCCAAAGTGCTGGGATTACAGCTCGAGCCACTGCGCTCGGCTGGAGCTAGGTTTTAAATCCAGTCCACAGAACTCCTGAGCCTCACTCTCTTTTCACTTTCCCTCACTGCTTCTCAGATTGCTGTGTTTATAAGGTCCAGATCCTTAATTTTTAAGAATAAGATCTGAGATGCATTACCCTCAGAATGTTATAGAACACTCCCAGCATTTGGGATATGGATCTAGGAATTATTTTTGTTTTGAAGAAACCCTGCAATAATATGCCAGGTGCCCTGTCCAGTATTAGGCAAAACCAGGAGACTACCAATATCAGCTATTTTTACCACAGAAAAACCACTTTCACATAGTTCAACAATTAGACCTGACTTTCTTGAGACTAGAGTAGGTTTCAGAGATCTTTTTAAAAAAATGTTAATGGTCTTCTCCTGCTTTTGTATTCCCTATTGGTTAAAACAATGTGAATTACTTATAGAGGACATGGTTTTCTGGAGTTTAATTCAGGCAAATTAGTGCTACGTTCATAAACTGGGCACGGAGATTAAAACATGAATGAGATACTACCCCTATCCTGAAGAGATACAGTTTAAAGAGACAGTGTTTTGGCAGTTTCTAAATCAGGAATTGTAAGTCATAAGTAGGGTCTGATACACAGCAGATGCACAATCAATATTTCATAAAGAAATGAATAAGAAAAATGGCTAAGGTATATTCAAGACCTTTCCTGGGTCAAGACCTGACTTAAGCTCTTTATGTCTGTGATCTGATGTAATGGCACACTAATGCCATGAGGAAGCCATTCTTCCCATTTCATGGAGGAGGAAAAAGCACAGGGCAGTGAAGCAACAGCCCAATGATCTGCATTAGTTAGTAGTGGAGATGGGATGGAGACCGGGTAATCAGTTTCCAAAGTCTAGGCTTTCAACTAATAAGCAATTCCACAGGGAAGCAGGTAGACGGATGACAGGGTTTGCTTGGGGTCATGCTGAGTTTGAGGTCCCTGCAGAATCTCCAGATGGCTCTGTCCAATAAGCAGGCCAAAATGTGGCTCACATGCTTGGAGCTAGGTTTGGCCAGAAACACAGATGATGAATACTTTACTGATCAATAACAACATAATAAGTGGCCTCCTTTAAAATCATCCTCACGTGGTATTTATGTATTACTATCCTAATACCCGAACATACTGCTAGCATTATTTCCCTTGAGAGCAAATGTATCATTAAAGGCTCAAACAACTTTTCCCAGTAAATATCGATTCTTCGAGTCATTTGACAGGTTTATTTGACATTTAATTTGCCATCAAACTCCTGCCATTGATCAAATCTAGGGAAATGGTTGACCTTTCACCTTCATCTGTTACCATCAAACCAAATCATCAAACTATTATTGGATCTCAAAGCCAGCTGCCTTTTAAAAACAAATATCAAATTAGTCTTTTTTTTTTTTTTTTTTTGAGATGGAGTTTCGCTCTTGTTACCCAGGCTGGAGTGCAATGGCGCGATTTCGGCTCACCGCAACCTCCGCCTCCTGGGTTCAGGCAATTCTCCTGCCTCAGCCTCCTGAGTAGCTGGGATTACAGGCACGCATCACCATGCCCAGCTAATTTTTTGTATTTTTAGTAGAGACGGGGTTTCACCGTATTGACCAGGATGGTCTCGATCTCTTGACCTCGTGATCCACCCGCCTCGGCCTCCCAAAGTGCTGGGATTACAGGCTTGAGCCACCGTGCCCGGCCAAATTAGTCTTTTTTGATATTTGGCTATTGAAAAGAAAACAAAAAAATGCAAATGGCTGACATAACACATATTAAAACCTAGAATCTGAGAAATAGTATGAGTTGATTTTTCCCCGGTAAAGCTGTGAGGAGGCAATAGCAGTGGTAGTGGCAGCATTGGGCTGGGCACAGCAGCCAGCTTGGTGATCGGCCAGGAAGGGACTTCTTAAGGTCAAGATCCTAACCAAAAAGGATGAGGCTTAAGACCTGAGCTCTGGTCCTGGCTGAAGTGGTGCCTCAGCTGCCACCATCTGTAATAAGTAATGTACAGTGGACACTCAGGTCCTGCACCCCAGCTAGGATGAGTAAATCTGGTCATATCGTTAAAGGATTTGACATAAAGCCTTAGCCCCACCCAAGCGACCTGTGATTTTTGTTGTTTGTATGAATTGTGTTTATTCCTACACTGCATCTTTTCAAAAGGTGAGGTGGAGATGGCTCATCTGTAAGTGCCGACGGAATCAGCACCTGTGCCTTTCCACATTACACAGTGCCATGTTGTTCAGTCACGGCTGGATGCTTGGCTGCCCAGAACGGCACACCCAGTTCCCAGTGATTCTTGGCACAACAGGGTCACAGTCCTGATTCCTCTTTACTCTCCTGTTCTTTACCCTCAGTTACCAGCCCTGTCCAGGAAATCAGAAATGATGTCTCAGTTAAGACCTAGTTCTCAACTTCTCTCATTTGGGTTTGACTGAATCCCAAACATATTTCCTCTACTACTAACAACAACAACAAAAAAATTAGCCTGATGCAGTGGTTCACGTCTGTAATCCCAGCACTTTGGGAGGCTGAGGCAGGTGGATCGCCTGAGGTCAGGAGTTCGAGACTGATCTGGCCAACACGGTGAAAACCCATCTCTACAAAAATACAAACATTAGCCAGGCACGGTAGCAGGCGCCTGTAATCCCAGCTACTCGGGAGGCTGAGGCAGGAGAATCACTTGAACCCAGGAGGCAAAGTTTGCAGTAAGTGGAGATCACATCACTGCACTCCAGCCTGAGTGACTGTGTCTTGAAAAAAAAAAATTTTTTTTTTTTGAGAGAAGGTCTCACTCTATCACCCAGGCTACAGTGCAGTGGCATGAGCATGGCCTCCTGAAGCCTCGACCTCCCAGGCTCAAGCTATCCTCCCACTTCAGCATCCCAAGAAGCTTGGACTACAGGTGCATACCACCACAGCTGGCTAATTTCTTTGATTTTTTTGGCAGAGATGGGGTCTCACTATGTTGCCCAGGCTAGTCTCAGACTCTTGGGCTCAAGTGATCCTCCCACCTCAGCCTCACAAAGTGCTGGGATTATAATTATGAGCCACTGAGGCTATTCTTACACTGTTAAATGCCTTTCCTTTAAACTCTTGGCCAACAGATAGTCTTTCAAGACCTCTACTGTATCTTCAGGCGCTATCCTTTGCTATGTTAATATTAAAAATAGCCCCAGAAAAGCCGTCATATTTGCTCATGTTTTCTTCTTTACTCCTTTTCCTTATTCTGACCAGGAAAGACTTAAGTCTTTTCTCCCTTTCACTTTACCCTTTCCTACTCTCTTTATGTTGTCCTGACACGTAGCAGCAGGAGAAGGGCATCATTTTTGAAGACTTTGATAAGTTACATGAACATAAACTTTGGGTAGATATTTTAGCCCTATATACTAAACATTATTTTTTAGACGGAGTTTCACTCTTGTTGCCCAGGCTTAAGTGCAGTGGCACAATGTCAGCTCACTGCAACCTCTGCCTCCCGGATTCAAGCTATTCTCCTGCTTCAGCTCCCTGAGTAGCTGGGATTACAGGCACCCACCACCACACCTGGCCAATTTTTTTGTATTTTTAGTAGATATGTGGTTTCAACACATTGGCCAGGCTGGTCTTGAACTCCTGACTTCAGGTGATCCACTCACCTCAGCTTCCCAGAATGCTGGAATTGCAGGCATGAACAAGAAGACCGTGCAACAAGGTCTTGGCACATTTACTGTTCTGACCACCTCTTCAGAGGCTCTGTCACAGGGGATAAAGGGATACCGAGCCACTGTGTATGGGGTCGTCCTAGCTTCTCTTGGTGGGCAGAAACAGGAAAAATCTATTGGAACCTTCTAAACCCTTCCTCACTTCTCCCTCAACCAAATCCAAAGCCTGTATTTCAGCAGTAAAATATTTATTAAAAGGCTAAATAAAATATTTAGTAAAGAGTAAATTTTTGCATGAACTAGTGAGTATTCTCTTGGAAACATCATACACAGAGTTGACCTTCTTGCAAGCTTCTCTTCATACTATTGTTTTTAGACAGATAAAAAGATGTGAAATTCAGCTTGCTGCTGACTCAGGCCTATGGAGAATCATACTTTGATGGGTGGAATGCAGGCCCTTGGCTTTTAAATTAGCCATTGAGTTTTTTATTTCATCGAATAGGATTCAATTTAAAGCTTATGTGAAATAAACTGGCAATTTACAATGCTGATATATTCATTTAATTTCCACTAACAGGAATATAAATTTTTAGCAAATCAGATAGTCATGCCAGTTGGTCACTGCATTCATTTTTTGCCCTAGTGGGATACTTTGCTTGAAGGTTATTTTAAATAAAGGGTGCTGTTTGGTGATAGAATTTACTGTGCCACAAATACAAGGCATCATACCTACTTAAATCTAATCCATTCCTTATAGGTCCAGCTCACATTTTTATTTCCTTTGGGAGATCTTCCCTGTCCACTTCAATTCCCAGAGTTGTCTCTTACCCCAAATTCTGACAGCAGTTAACAGTCTCTATACCATATAATTCAGTTAGAGGAAGTACACAGTATTTATATGAGCTATTGCCTCCAACCAACTAAGAAAACTCTAGTTAACAAAATGCTTTCACATACTTTCATGTGCACCTCATTGAACTTCCTGTGAAGGTGGCAATTTCTATGTAAATCTCACAGAGCCTAGCTCTAAGCCTTCCACCTATAGGGATTTAGGTGATGACATTCTTTCGCAAAACAAGACAACTAAACATATAGATACTCGTAGTTACACACGCTCACTCCACTTTGTGAGAGAGCACACACATTTCAAACCTCATTTTTATGTTAAATCCCACTCAGAGGGATTTAACAAGCAAAGTAGGCAATCAAAGTGTGATTTGCTTACTTTGTCTTTATAAGTAAGGAAAAGAGGTGAGCTACCTTCAGGATCTGAAAAACATACACCTGGGCCATCATTAGCAGAAAGCCCACTGCCATGCATAAATAATTAAAGGAGACACTGCCTAGCTATTTTCAAGTGGTTAGGGCCAAAAACTGCCCCAAAGTGTCAGGAGTTGTTTTATATGTTTGGTTTTCTCACAAGCACATTGGATTTTGCCTGTGGTCACTGTCCCACCCCTTAAGATCTCTTAAGGAATTAACACTGGGCGTCATTAGAAATAGTTCATTTTGATTTTATATTCAACTACAACGTCTTCACAAGGTCACTATTAATGGGGTGCCACAGCATGTCTTCAAACCACATTTTTTGCTGAAGATTCATTTCTTACTTTAACAATGTATTTTTAATTTATTTTAGATGAATACCATTGACCTCTGGGAGATTATAACTGAAAGAATACATCTGCTTATTTAGGAAAACGTGACATAGTAAACCAAAGGAATTAAGTTCTGGGTCATATATTTAATTAATCGTTTACTTAACAGAGATTTTGGTTTTGAGGCAATTCAACCAAATCTGGCCAATGGGCATTTTCAAGGCATTGATAAATGAACTGTGAACCAACAGATACAGCTCCCCTGAGAAACAGGTCTGAAACCCATGAAGGAGAGCAAGTCAAACAAGCTAGTCAAATAAATTCTATCCTCTTCTATCTTCTTTTAAGAAAGACTGAAATTTCAGTTTAAAATGAGCTCAAGGAGGGAAGGAAATAATCTGGGGACTTTGGGGAAGCTTGCCCTTGAGCAAATCCCCAGATTTTAATTTCCATGAGAAGTAACAGGTTCTCATAAGAAAGGCAGCATGCATAAAATCACTTTCTGCATTCCTGTCTTGCATTATTCTCTACTGGGTACTTTTTATGTATTTAAATACTTGGAATATATGCATTATCCATATGTATGTTAATCAAAGTTCTTACAATGTATTACTCTTTGCTCTTTCACAAATAAAATAGTGTAAACTGGAAGCATATTTTGTCCCTGTAAAAATGCCAACAGGTTAGCCAGCCCTACAGAAAAATGGACCAAATCAGGCTCTGCCAGAGCTCCAGAGTATAACTGAAAGAAACAACATCTGATTCCTGCCCAGAAAGCAACACTAAACACCTCATTTATTTTGGAGCAGAGGCTGTCTCTGGAGAAGCTGGAATGTAAGATGGAGTACCCTAAGGTTGCAGAGGGCACCACTGCTCAGTGTAAACTCAGATATCTGGAAATGCAAGGCTTCAAGTTAAGGATTGGAAAGGCAGGTGCTGAGCAAGCCTGCCTGAGGCTGTCCTCAGCTCAGGGCCTTGGCCGAGCGATGAGAGCCGGACAGGGGCAGAAGCCAAGTGGAGGAGCAGTGCTTTCTGTGGGTCAGCTATCCCTCCAGAGGAGAGCCTGACCACATTCCCGGTTCCAGTCCACTTTTTTCTCATGATTCTTAAACGACAGAAGATGATGCCTTAATATGTTACCTATATCATTCTGAAAAATACCTGCATTGCCTTCTGTCATATGTAATCAGATTCATTACGAAATTTCCTGTTTCATATCTACAAAACTATTCTGTAAGAATGTTACTTTTTTATTTAAAAAAATTAAGGGTTATTGGGGGAAAGATAGAAAGCCTACTTATCAATACTTCTTTTGATTCCAATGACAAAAATATATTTCTCATTTCTGGTCCATTTTCTTTCAATATAAAATGTCTGTGCACTCTCGCTTCATTAGACAAAGCATTCCTTTAATATCTTGGTCTGTCTTTACTTGATTTAAAGAATGACATTTGCAAAAGGATATCTAACGGAACATTAGAGGTACACAGCTTGGCACATACAAAATATTCTGAATGAGTCTTTCCATATAGATGGATGATTCTTTTAAGTGGGTTCAATTGTGTGCTCTCCCTAGGTTGCATCTGAGTCTTGTGGTCAACTGAGAAGTGTCTTGTTCAGAACAGTAGTAGAGAGAGAACCAGCTCATACTGTCTTATTAGTATTTTCTGGAAGCTCTGATAATTACTCTGGAGGTTCCTCTTAACTTGCTAACATTCCAGTCCTTGGGGATAAAATTTTTGCTTCTTGTTTTTAAAAAATCCAATTAGCAAATTGCAAATCTCATCTATCTATGAGATAGATGCAGTGAAAATCAACCCAAATAAGAAATTCTGCTCACTTATTTTCCATACGACTTGCATGGACCAGGGAGTGCTGATTTAGCAGAACGCTAAACCATCATGTAAATTTGGATCCCCTGTTTCCCTTTGTTCCTCCTCTCTCTTTGTAATGTCTGCATTTTGGCATTTCTGCATTGCCTCTTTGGTTTCAGAGCTTTCTCCCTGAGCCATTTCCCGTGGAAAAAAAAAAAAGGGAGGAATATAGCAATTAGCATACATTATGCGGCGGTATCAAACGCTATACTCACAAACATGTCTGCATGACAGACAAGTGAGCTGTGTTTCGTCTTGTTTCCTGGGCTGCCCCGTCCGGCCCATAGCCTGCCATTTGCCAACCAAAGATGCCACCCCTTCCCTTCCTCTGCCATCAGCTTTCCCAGCACTGCTTGGCCAGTCAGCTTCCAGGCTCAAAGTACTACTTAATGAGTCTTTAATTCAGTTTTGACTCTGGAAGCCAGCCAGCTACTGCTGCCTGGGGCTTGCATTTCCCTTTACACATCCTCAGCGAACAGACATAAAGACAAGACGCTTCACTGTTGGATTTCTACAGGGAGGATTAGCTCGGCCTCAGGTCTCACATTATCGCCAGGCCTTGCTGGCTGCAGACAAAAAACAGGGCTAAAGGGAGTTATCTCACAGAGCCGGGGGAGAATCAGGGAGACCCTTCTGAGTTCTGGGAAGCTACTGTCTCCACCTTTCTAGGGAGTGAACCGTTCTGTTATCAGTGGGCCATAGTTCAGTGAGAACTAGACTACAGGGAATACTTTGGAGGCCAAATTCACAGGCATTTTTACAAACAGACGCCCATTGTGTATCAGGATCCTGATACTCCTCTCCACCAGGTTCCAGTGGCCACTTATTTCTCTCTCCAGAGGCTGGAAAGGGGTCTGCATGCTGCCCTTACCTCCCTGGACTCTGCTGATGATCATAAAAAAGTCAATGCTGCTGGGGAGGCTCTGTATAAGCCACAGAAGCTATTACTCTAGGAGAAAATGTGGAGAGAACTCTGAGGCTTAAAGCGTTGGCATAGACTTTGTACATTATGTAGTTTCTGCTACATTCGCCAAACCACAGCTCGGATATTACAGGGTAAAATCTCCGGGCCTGGGACTTGCAACCAGAAGACCTGGGTTTAAGTCCTCTTGCCACTAGTGTCATTTGGAGCAAGTGACACTGAGCCCCGTCTGTTAAGTGGTGATAATAATAATGCTTACCCTAAGACTTGTTGTGAAAGCAGAACATGATGGGATCTCAGTGCTACTGAAATGTTTGTTACCACTATTCTCTCTCCTAGTCTACCTGGTTCTACAGTTAGGCTTTGCAGCTTGCTCTATCATAGCATGTAGCATGCTCTATCACGATGTCTCCCAACACGTGGTACGTGTTCTACTGGCAGTATGCATGACTGGGGTGATCCACTGATGAGCTTTTTCACATTTTAATAGTAATGCATATTTTGTATAAATGAATATGTTTATGGTTATATGACACTGCTTTTTCATCTACAGTAGTGATATAATCCTGTTCAATAAATGGCTAAGTGATCTAATGATCATTACATCCTATCCTCTTGTTCAGTGGATGAGAAACTGAGCCCAAGAGACCATGTGACTTGCTCAAGGTCCCGTTACTGGTTTTTGGCTGGAAACAGGACTGTTTGTTGTTCTTGGTTCTTCCTCCTGGCCACAGACTCCTTTGGGTCCATTGAATGGTGTAAGTAACATCTCTATCCTATCAGCATTTTAACCAAATGATGTACAACATTTTAAATCCTGATTTAGTTTAGATGCTGGGTCTGTGGACTTGACCTAAATTGTATGACCTAAGTATCTATTCAGTCATCCATTCATTCAACAAATATATATATATATATATATTAGGAACTTCCTATATGCCAGGTCCTGGAGATATAGTGGTCAGCAAGACTTACATTCTAGTAGGGGCAGAAGAGCAAAAATAAACAAATAATTAAGAAAATTATCAGAGAGTGATTGTCAAAGAATTAAAATATGGCTGTGTGAAAAAAACAGATTGGGTGACTATGTTTTGACTAGGGGACCAAGAAAGATTAAGGTAAAAAAAATCCATTGCAAATTAGCTGACAAAATTACCTTTTATTTCTAAAGTTTTTGCTTCAGTGGGTCCTGTACTTTGCTTTTGGCCTTTCAAGGTTCTCATGGTATTAAAATAGCAACAGTAGAGCAGTGTACCGTACAAGATATACATGTCCAATTGCAAACAGGTGAACCCAGGTGAAAAGAGGGAATAAAACAAGGAAGAAAGGAGAGACTCTTCCAAGAAAAATAATAATTCATAGGTAAATATCACCTAAAAGATAAAATTCCCTAACAAGGAAATACTAAAATTGTTTGAACAAAATACCCTTGTAAGCACAAGCATGCAGGGAAAGAAATGTTCACCCAGCGGACTAAGAGCTCTTCTGTTTAAGACCACAAGCCTTACCTTGTCCCTGAGGATGCACAGAGGAGCTAGAACTGAGGTCCCGCCCACCTCAGAATCAATGTCTTAGTTAATTACTGAAGGCAACTGTACCGGCTCCCTGGTTACCCTGCACATGATTTCCATGATCCTTTGCCACTGTCATATCAGGGCATGAGCTCTACAGCTCAGACAAGAAAGCTGGCACCAGCAAAGAGATGAGTTGGCAACATCACCAGGGAAACAGTTCCCATCTAGCCCATCATCAGCCCCTTTTTAAACCATAAGAGACCCAGGGAATAGCCAAATTAGTGTCATTCAATGAAGGAAACACTGCTTTTCAACTCAAGGTGCCCCCAAAATTCTGATGCTAAAAATAAATTTCAGACCACAGACGATGTCACCCTTGTCAGAGTCCTGGCCTAGATCATCAACACCCCTCACCTGAACTGTGAAACAACACCTCCTACCTGACTCCTTGTGTCCAGGTATGCACCTATCCAATCCATTCTACAAACTACAGCCAGGAGAATAGTTTATGTACAGATTTACTCAGGTTAAGAGAGCTCAGACTCCGGAACCAGACTTTATGGGTTTAAATTCCAGCTCCACTATCTACTGGCTATATCACCTCAAGGTAAGTTACCTAACTTCTCACTAACTCCATCTCCTTATCTGTAAAATGGGAATAATAACAGTACCCTTGCAGGGTGGCTGTGGGGAATAAATGGATTATTGGATAATGCCTATACAGTAGAACACTGGTAGATAAGTGTCACCACTATGTAAGTGTCTGATGCAACCACTCCACTTAATCATGATCCTCAACATCATCACAGTGCCTTTCTCCTTGGATAATTTCAGGCATTCCTGTTGCCTTTGCGATGAATCTAAGCTCCTTCACGTGGCTCACAAGGCCCACCCTTACTATTTCAGACGTCATCTCATTCCTTTAAGATAGAAAACCACAGGAAACCACGGGTACTTCTCTGCATTTGCTCTGCTCTACCTGGCCTTTCTGGGTTTTTGCCTATGCTGTTCTTTTTTTTTCCTTTTTTTGAGACAGAGTCTTGCACTTTTACCCAGGCTCAAGTGTGGTGGCCCAATCATGACTCACTGCTGCCTCCAACTCCCAGACTCAAGCGATCGTCCTGCCTCAGCCTCCCAGGTAGCTGGAACCACAGGCATGCACCACGCACCCAGCTATTTTTTATTTTTTTTGGTAGAAATGGGGTCTTGCCACATTGTCCAGGCTGATCTCCAACTCCGGGGCCCAAACCATCTGCCCACCTCAGCCTCCCAAAGGGCTATGATTATAGGCGGGAGCCACCATGCCCAGCTCCCTTTGCTGTCCTCTGTCTAGAATATGCATCTCCTCCTATTTATCTGGTTGTCTCCTACTTGCCCTTCAAGTCTGGGAGAGGCGTTACCCCCTTTTGAGAGGCTTCTCTGCAGGCCCTCTCACCAGAGTATTGGAAATCACTCCTATGGTCAAAAACACCACCCTGTTTCTCTGCACACTCAGGGCTGAGCCCAACTCTGACATCTGGCCAATATGGTGAAACCCCGTCTCTACTAAAATTACAAAAAAGTTTGCCGGGCGTGGTGGCATCTGCCTGTAATCCCAGCTGCTCGGGAGGCTGTGGCAGGGGAATTGCTTGAGCCAGGGAGGTGGAGGTTGCAGTGATCCGAGATTGAGGTACTGCATTCCAGCCTGGGCAACAAAGCGAGACTCCATCTCAAAAAAAAAAAAAGAAATCAGGTTTTGAGATGGCACCCGGTGCTTTCTTACAGTTAGTTGTTTGGCATTTATTTATTATTCATAAGTGGACATGACTGTGAGGAAAAGTCTTTCTAATTGAAATTGTAGTTTGACGTTTTAAAAAAAGAGTACCGTGATATCGATTAAATAAATGGATGTAGAATAGTTAAAAAGAGGCTTGACAACTGAGACAGGCTGGACCACAGATTGACTTAGACCGAAAGCTATAGTTAGTATTTTTAAATAGTTGTATAAATGTGCCTCACATAAACTATAATTCCACCTATTCATAAATACCTGAGTACAAGTCATGAAAAATAGGTACCTGACTTAATCTAGTCATTAAATAAATTACTATATTTTACCTCCCTATTTTAAAGAGTTTGGATTTAAACACTTAGGAGGTAGTGAAACCTCCACTGCGGAAACAGGAGCCACTGGTCCACCTGTCAACAGTTCTAAAATGGTGGTTCCTGGTCCTGGCTGGCCATCAGATGCACACGGGATGCTTGCTAAATTTATATACCTCTGGGTCCAATCTAGACCTGCTGAATCCAAATCTCTCAGGGTGGAATCATATGATTAAAAAGCTCTGCTGATGATTCTGATCACCAGGCAGGTTTGGGAACCTCTGTTCTAGAGCTTATTCTAGTGCTTGGTGGAAGGTTGTTCTCCCTAATAGCTTCTTTAGGGGATGCTTTCAATTCTAAGCTTCAATGACTTAGAACCATCATTATGATCACTTTTGAAATTGAAATAGTAATAAGCAGCTCCTCTGGAAAAGTCCTCCTCTTATCAAATTCCATAATATGCTTTGGATTAAGTGAAGGACATTACCTGTCAACACAGTGATCACTAGCAATCTGTTTTTTTCTTTATTCTTATTTTCTAACTCATGAAAACCCTGGGAACCAGATCTCTGGGATGAAATGATGCAGTCCAATTAGAAGTCTTATAGCAGGCTGGGTGTGACAGCTTATGCCTGTAATCCCAGTAGTTTAGGAAGCTGAGGCAGGAGGATCACTTGAGCCCAGGAATTCAAGACCAGCCTGGGCAACATAACAAGACTCTGTCTCTACAGAAAGTTACCCAGGGGTGATGGTACACATCCCAAGTACACATCCCACCTGGGGATGTTGAGGTGGGAGGATCATGTGAGCCTGGGAGGTCAAGACTGCAGCTCTCCATGATTGCAACACTGCAATCCAGCCTGGGCTACAGAGCATGACCCTGTCGAAAGAAAGGTGGGGGGGAGGAGGGAGGGAGGGAGGGAGGGAGGGAGAGAGAGAGAGAGAGAGAAAGAGAGAGCAAGGGAGAAAGAAGAAAAGAAAGAAAAAATAAAGAAAGAAAGAAAGAGAGAGAGAGAAAGAAAAGAAAAGAAAAGAAAAGAAAAAAGAAAAGAAAAGAAAGAGAAAGAGAAAGAGAAAGAAAGAAGGGAAGGAAGAAAGAGAGAGAAAAGAAAGAAAGTCCTATAACTTGTAACTCAGGGTTACAGAAATGTGAATTTATATGAATCTATTCCAAATCTCTGTTTTACAGATGAAGACATTAAGGTTCAGAAAAGCTAAGTGACTTGTCCAAAGTGACACAGCAAGATAATGGCAGAGCCAGGAGGAATGTGCAGGTATCCAGACACTCATCCTCCCCAGAGCAACCACTACAGAGACTGAGGTTGCTCCTGCAGGACCTCATGCCCTGACAGCTCTATGACCCCAACACCTCCCTCCTACATCCATACTTTATCCCATACCAAATGGAAGCATTCTATTAAGATCTCAAGTGGCAAAAAAAGTTATCTGATTCTTAAGCTACACATGACTCAGATTCCTTACTGGAAGCACAGATGAGCTGCAAGAGAAGCAGTTTAAGCTCAATTCTTAGGTTACCTATTTGGGTCAATGATGGTAAAAGCCTGGAATCTCATCCAGTTGGTTATAAACGTTGGGCTAGGGGTGGTCACACACCCTCCCTTCTTTTGGGAAAGAAATAAACACAGCTGCCTTGTTTACAAAGCTATTTAGAGTCAGGGAACTCTTCACACAGAATGTCCAGTAAGTCTTCTCTCCTTAGGCTCCTCTGCTTTTTTTTTTTTTTTGAGACAGAGTCTCGCCCAGGCTGGAGTGCAGTGCTCCACCTCCCAGGTTCAAGCAATTCTCCTGCCTTAGCCTCCCGAGTAGCTGGGACTACAAGCGTGCACCACCATGTTTGGCTAATTTTTGTATTTTTAGTAGAGAGGGGGTGTCACTATGTTGGCCAGGCTGGTCTCGAACTCCTGATCTCGTGATCCACCCGCCTCAGCCTCTCAAAGTGCCGGGGTTACAGACATGAACCACTGTGCGGCCTAGGCTCCACTATATTTTTATTTCACAGAGACCCTCATGGCAAACTCTAAATGATGAATGAAATGAAAATCCCCACGCAGTGCATTGGAAGGCTTCAAGCCGGGTAGCATAATCACTCCTGAGCAACACTCACTGTGCTGTCATTAATATTCTACCCACATGCATTCATAAAACTTAAAGGACTCAAAGCGGAAGGGGAAGCGTTTTTTAATGATGATGGTTTAACATTTACTAAGTCCCTACTGTGTTGGGTCTCACACAACGCATCTAAGCAGCAAAGACCCTGGGCTCCCCGAGGTGACAGAATTTAAGCAAGGAAAAAAAAAAATCATGTGAACATACTTGTATTTGTTTAGAAATATTCCATAAGCACTAACATAAAATGATACCTGTAACCGCAGGGAGCAGGTAGTAAGCTTTCTATAAGCAGCTTTTTCCTTTTGTTTTTTTGTTAACTTTCTTTTTTAGGATGTCGTTCTTTTTCTTAAAACCATTTTATTTCATCTTTCCTCCAAGCAGTAAGAGAAGAAAGAGAAAAAAAAAAAAAAGAGAGAGAGAAGATGCCCTCCCCCCAACCCCTAGTCATGTTGCGGCCCTTACGTAGAAGATTTTTCAAGTCAATCACTTTGAAAATATCTCAGAGGGAATGAAAAGGTCTTTCAACTGTCACATTGACAATGACTTTTACAGGGTAAAAATATTTCTGCCACTATTTTGGTTCTTTCCTTTCTCCCCAGCTCAGACACTCATCTCTCGCCAATCACACCCACCTTCCTAGTGGCATGACTTAATCCTTCATCACAGAATGTTAGATTGGCATGCAGCATTGAGTTCAGTCCCCTGCCTGGCATGGTGTGATATGTCTGCAGTGCTGTCTCAGACTTGAAGGTCCTTTTCACTCTCTTGTGATAATTTAGTACTAGTTCATCATAAGGTTTCTGAACTGGCTGCCAATTCTGTTTTTTTTCTTTTCTTTTGAGATGAAATCTCACTCTGTCACCCAGGCTGGAGTGTAGTGGTGCAATCTCGGCTCACTGCAACCTCTGCTTCCCAGGTTCAAGCAATTCTCCTGCCTTAGCCTCCGGAGTTGCTGGGATTACAGGCACCCACCCACCACTACGCCCAGCTAATTTTTGTATTTTTAGTAGAGGTGGGGTTTCACCGTGTTGGCCAGGCTGGTCTGGAACTCCAAACCTCAAGTGACCTGCCCACCTCAGCCTCCCAAACTGCTGGGATTACAGGTGCGGGCCACCTTGCCAGGCCAATTCTGTTTTTTTTCAACACCCATTTTTTCAGCACACCATCAACAGAACCTAAGTGTAAGCTGAGGGAGCAGAAGTCCCTCGGGGTAGAAAACTTGGGCAGAGGAAGTCAGAAATGCCACTGTGACTTTTCACCAACTGCAACTTCTCTGTCCATCTGTATCCTGGCTGTGGGGGGCAAGATGCCTTCTGAGTTGAAAAGAGACTTATAGAGAGCAGTGTTTTTGATTTGCTCATCCTTTCACTGGCACACCAGTACAAGTACTATTATTCATATGAGCCATAACAGCTAACATATATTGACTGTTTATTATGTGTTGTTAGAGTATTATTATGACATTGTTCCATTCCTCAATGAAAGCTGTATGATTGACTTCACTGTACACATGGAAAACCAGGGTACAGGGAGATTAAGTGATTGGTCCAAAGCCAGGTGGCCTGTGAGTGCAAAAGTTGCGACTCAAACCCACAGGCATCTGGCATGGAAGCTCATCTTCTCTCTGTCTCCTGAGTACCACTGGGTCAAACACTCTGGCTGACTCAGGGTTGCACTCCTCTCGGTCCCCTGGCCTAGCATCCTTGAAGGTGGATGTACCAGAATCTTAAGGAGAAACAGCATGTTTTCCCCAGGCCCAAGGGTACCAATCACTAGTCACATGATGGAAATGGTGTACACCTGAGTTAGGCAACTGAATTATACTATGTTCTGGGGTCTTTCTGGCCTATGAAATCCCCAGCTCTCTCTGGTCCTAAGGTTAGACCAACTCATCTATCCCGGTAACACTTTGCGCCCCAGGACCAGTGAACCATCACTTATTTCTGTGGTCAGTCTAGCTTGCTCTTGAAGCTCTCCAGAGACAAAGAAGCTTATAGCAAGTCACAATGAGGATTCTGGTCCCTGAGGTGGAGAGGGTGGGAGCCTCACTGTTTGCCCTACTCTCTACTTTCTGTAGATTAGGAGATTTCAAAGACTAATCAAAGATTAGTCTTCTTTGATGTTGCCTATGTATCTGTCTCAAGGAATAGAACTAGCTCTATTCATTCTTCAGTTGGCTTAAAGTGATATATTATAGAATAAACTGATGATATCATGAGGCTACTGAATTGATATAAACAGAAGACACCATGAAACAACCAACCGCAGGAACATTCATGAACCCTCCCACCTAAATGGATTGCAAAAAATAAGGCTCATTTCTAAACAATGTAATCAGCCAGGCTATTCCCAGCCTACACTCATTTCCTAGACAATAGTCACAGTTGTTTAAATAACATCAGCTATTTCGAGCCTGGCAAAATAAATACAGGCTCACAGAAAAGTATAACTTGTAGTAAAAGACCTAATACCATCGCTCTTGATTAAAAATATGATTCCTTTTTCAGAGTCTTTTCCAAAACGGAATGGATACAGAAAGTTTTTTTGGTTTGGATTTTTTTTTTTTTTTTTTTTTTAGTTTCCAACATACAGCTGAAAACTGCCCTTTGTTCTCGGTCCCTGATCCATTATAACATCCTCCCTCCTGCCTTCCAATTTCCATTTATGCTCTAAGTGAAAATAGAAATACAAAAAAAGGGGAAGAAGATAAAGGAATGGCTAAAACTTCTTCCCTTGCTCAGTTCAAAAACACATTTTTACAGTCTTCCATAAAAACTAAAAGAGTCATCACATTTTAGCTCTACAGGATGCCGGAGGAAGACAAGGCAAAGAGAAGGAGCTAGTTGGGTGTGATTCTGATGAAGCCCCTATTCTCTACCAGGTGAACGTGTTATTTCATGTGGCTGGAGGCTGCATGTACTCAACAACCATGAGTAAGGCCTGAAGCTCACACAATTCTGTCATGGAAAATCGTTTCCTTTAAAATTGAACTCGGACTCAAATGTGAACTTGGTATGAAGCTCCTGGTTCCTGGAGGGCCTCTGAAATCTTCACTGAATTTTTACAAATGTTCTTTTCTTTATTTTAATCATTGAATGTCTTGATGGCTGCCTGCCTCTAAAATCTGTCAACGCCAATGTTTTATGGCCATTAAGAGAGTCTAGAAGGCACTTCTTCCTCCAGGGCATAAGTTAAATCACTGGTGTAATGGTGTTTATTAACAATACAACAGCAGATGGTCAACTTAAACAGATATTTGTACATACACAGCCAAGCTTGAAGATGGCCCAGTGTTAACTGCTTGCTAGTCCACAGGAAGAGCACCTAGTGATATTTTTCATTATATTAACATACACTATCTGCCTTTTTAGTAGCTTCCAGACACCAGACATTTTTGCTGTATTCAAAGAAATTCCAAAGAATCGCCAAAGGACTCCTAAGAAATAAGTCCAAACGTAGGACTTATTTCTTATAATATGTGTAGACACCTACCAATATCGAAACACTCTTCTTCAAAGAAAGATCATCTTTCTACAATCTTTTTTTTAGTACTCCTCTGTGAGTTCCAAAAGCAGCCTTTTCACAGTCTTTCATCAAGGTCTGTTTTGTTTTTTTTCTTCCAGTCTTGATTGCACAAGATGCCTTCTCTTCTAGAGGCTCTGAAAGAGGCTTTGGAGACTGGCAAACTTAAAGTTCAAATCCCAGCCCTGCAACTTACTAGCTAAGACCTTGGGCTGATCATTTACTCTATGACACTCAGGCTCCTCTTCGGGAAATGGGAACAACTATACCCATACCCCATAGGGCTGTGGTGAGGATTAAGTGAGGTCATACAGATAAGAAGCCTGGCATAATGGGTGTTGCTATAATCACTCTAGTGATTAGGCCATGTTGCCCAAATCTCTAACTTTCTGCATAAGTGAACCCTTTCAATATCAAATCATATACATGTATACAAAACCTCTCTGGGCCCAGATTCTTGTCTCTAGGTATGCTCCATTCAAATATTCTCTGCCCACCAGCACGTATACTCAAACTGTTTCACCACATATGAGCCCTAGAACAAGAAGAGCACCATCTTTTTATTATATCAATCCTACCTGTCGCCTTCCATATTAATTTTCACTGAGCCCAGGATTTAGATCTCATTAGGAAATCACCAAAATGTCAAGATGTCATTACTTTACCAATCAATGGTACCATCAGTGGTCCTCTCCAAATCAGTCATACTCAAATCACATAGCTCAAACACCATTGAAAGCCTCCTTCCCCTTCAGCCATAGAGCAGCCCCTTTGCTGTGTTTAAAGAAATCTATTCACATTTTCCCAAACACCTCTCTTTTTTCTTTTCTCCAATTGCTTTAATCACCCAAATCATTGTGTGAAGTGAGATAAGATTTAAGGTTCATTTAGGTTTGCATCATTTAGAGTCTCCCACTATCTCTTACTAATACACCAGATTACAAGGGCTATCATAAGAATCAGGGGAGAAGAGTGATAATAGCTAGCATTAGTAACTGCTTTCTATGTGCAAGGCCTTACTGAAACTGCTTTGCCTGTATCATATCCTTCAGCACTGTCATTTCCCCCAGTCCAGAAGCAATTACTGGAAGGTTTAGAGCTTTGCTTTTACAGCAAGAATCTATTAGGGGATGGCCATGAATCTTATCAGGAAGGTACAGGGTATCTAGTCATTTTTCTCCACTGTCAGGGACTGAGATCAATCATTCCTTTCAGATTCTGCTGCCCATTTGGCCAGACATCCTCCCTCATCCCTGTAATCAAAGGTGTCCTCCCCAGGCAGTTCCCAGGGAGGGTGGGGAAGCCCATGGCTCACTGTCCCTGGGAATCCCAACTCCATCTAGTCCCTTGGCTCTCACTGTCTGCATCCCACAGCTGCAGCTGTTGACCTGTGTTTGCTGCTATTTGCATTTCAAATAAGTTAATAAAAGCAACGAACTAAATAATAAATCAGAGATTTGTGTTTAAAACAACAATGACAAAGGCCTTTGATTAAGCCACAGTACCACAGAAAAGCGACTCAATAATACTACTAATGGTACTTTATGCACTTACAGGGTCTCTCAGCTGAGTGTCTTGGGATTTCTACAAACATTACCCTCTCATTCCAAACTGAGTGAAAAACATCTTTGGGTAGGAAAAGTAGGTCAAGACAGATATAAAAGAAATGCACTGATTTGCATACGGTTACAATTAAAGTCAGTGAATCATTCATCCATCTGTTTAACACACATTTTCTAAGCACTGACTAAGTGCTGGTCACTGGCCCCTTGGGCTGCTGTGAGGAGCTGGCTTATAATTTATTGCCTTCTACAAATAAACCTACAAGGATTAGGCACTGGGAAGTTCGACCAGCTCGTAATGATGCTGCTACTACTCAGTTCTGACTCGTGACTTACAGGGTCTTTGTGAGTTTCAGTTTCCTCATCTGTAAAAGGGCAGTGGGGAACGGGGAGTGAGTTTGGACTGGCTACTCTTGAGAGCTCTTTTCTGCTCTGATATTCCGTGGGACCTCTGGGGTACTTTGGTCTTGCTTTGTGTCTGCGTTTGTGTCAGAGCAAACACTGCTTCCAATACTGTGCACGGCAACAGAAGCTGGAACCAGAAGGATCACGTTTGAGTCCCTAAATCTTACCAAGTCCTGGTTTGCAAAATGGGAACAATGACAATTCTTATAACAGGGTTGCACTGAGATTTAAATGAGATAACATATGGGAACTGCATTGGAAAGCACTGCCCAAATCTGAGTTATAACAAACATCCATGGAATTTGGGGTCAGAAATGGATAGCTCATCTTTCTACTGTTCTTAAGCATCTCTATCATAGTTTGTGCTTTTACTGCTCAGTTTGCACGTGATAGCTCTTATTTTGTGGCCATGCTATTTCATTTTCAGGTTGCCTCATTTTTGTTTATGTTTTAAGAGGATGAGATTTTAAAACATCCTGCTTTGATCTATCATCTTTTTGCTCACTTAGACAGATTTCTATTGTTGCTCCTAAGTGTAATAATGCTTATCCCAAGACAGGCTTAAGAAATTGGATCCCTAAGGAAGTGAGGCTGAGGAGCAGGGGTGGTTGGTACATAGGCGTAGGTCAGCCCGGACCAGGCTGGGCTTTCCTGTTGCCTTCATTCAGCCGCAGCCAGGAGTAGCAAGTAGGGTGG